>NC_091099.1:16436293-16736810 GCF_024713975.1 Paralichthys olivaceus | reverse complement strand
TTACCCATGGCTATTAGGACGAGAAAAGGTTTTCAAAAAATAAGATCAAAAGTGTTTCAAAAACAACTTTCCAGCCCAGTCATCAAGGGACCTGAACATATCTTCAATTCAAGCTATGGTTTCTCTGTATGTGCTGGTTGTTTATAAAGCCAACTATTCACACCTTGTTTCCACTGTTATTGCGTAGAAAAATGCTAAAACTATTTCCCAGAAAGATGTCTTCAAACTATTCAGTGAACAAATACTTATATGTGCACTTACATATTTATGTTTTGTCTGTATACAAAGCCTTTCTGTCAATGCAAACATGCACCACAGTCTAGTTAAGCAATAAATGATTTAAGTTAAATAGGCTTATCATGAAATTTCATCATCTTCGTCTATGTTTATGCTTTCGTGTCTTTTAAAGAAGAACCTTTATGTGACTCATGATGGCAAATGTTAGTAACAAGAAATATAAGGCTCCTGAACCATTTTCACCACATCAGTCATATTGATAAACAGGAGATTTAACAGGTTATCAATAAAAACCACAGAGCCATTAAAATAATGAGGATGTGATACTTACATTTGAGTGACAATTACCGCAATTGATTATTGATCCACATGAGTGACACGATGTTCTTACTTTTAAATACAAGACACTGTGTGGGCCTTCAAAGTAAAAAAATAAATGAACAACTAAATAGAGATCCACTAGAGAGTTTTGTCATAATTGGCCAAATATAATTTGACATTCTTTCCTCTGTTCTGAGTGATGAAATATGCAGTAGAAGTGAACAGCAAAATGAAAGCTGCGGTTGCAGAGCACACTAGCACAATATTCATATTTTATGTTGCACTTTGTAATGATGAGCACTTGAAAGCAGAAAATTGCCCTCAATGGACGATCAAATGTCATCAAATTACATATTAATAAGTAAATGGTAATCAAGCCAGACTTTTGGCCTCTGGCACTGTGAGGGTTAACTGTGTGAGTCCCCTACTGTACTTAACAACAGGTCAACCATCTCATTTTGCAACCTACAGCAATTAGCCTTGACTTCTGCAGTGTGGCTTTTCCCTCCTTTCCCAGACAGAATTATTGAGACAGCAGACAAACAGAGGTACACACAATCATCTATGAACACTTCCTACATCCAACTTACAATTAGGCTCATCCCTCTTCCACCATAATATTTAAGGAGACATATTATGCTCTGGTATTTTCTTTTTCTTTATATTTCTCTTTTCAGCCTCTGTCTGAAAGGCTTGGTCTCTTTAAAGCCCCCCTTTTGATAGAATCCCAGGCCACTCTGAATGGTCAGCTTGCCCACTCTCTTGTGATTGGTCAAACACTTGTAGCACAAGTATGACATTTTGGGCGACACTTTCGCCCTACCTGGCTTTGTTAGGGGGCATGCCAGACAATCTGCTGGGTGTGCATTATGCAAATATGGGGAATTGTGATACCACATTACATCACAATAATGCAGAAGTATCAGCCGGGCTATCGACAAGGCAATTCAGGAGCTTTAGGGGCAGTGTTTTTGTGGAGGAGAGGAGCTGCAGACTTTGGGTTTTCTGCACAATATGTTCACTCTAAGACATATTAGAGAACCATATGTCTTCTTGAAGACCCTGCATCTTGTTCTGAAGCTAAAATGTAGGATCATGTGCTCCAGGGAAAAAATGGAAAACACAATCCAGCCAGATGGCAAAGTCTCATCAAAACAATGTTAATGCCACAAACAAAAACTAAACTGAGAGATACCGTACTCTGGGTGGTGTGTAGAATGTAGAATGGTTCATCCATGTAGCAGGTTGCAAAGTGCCTTCATGTTATCATCAGCATCAGAGCGCACTCACTAAAGATCAATAACAGATACATCTTCCCAGCTCCCACCTCTCAACCATAAATCAGGGTACTGAGTAACAGTCAGGTTAATCTAAAGTACAAAATACCCATTACTCTGATGTGTGGATTATTGTTTTAGCTCCTGAAGAACTAAAGCGGGAAAATAGCTGGATGCCGTTAAGTGTTCTCTGATTTATCACCAAGTTCAGCAGTTGAAACCATGAACAAAAGTGACTGGCTTGAAATGTAAATGTATTAGGACTAATGGATGGGTGCTATTGACAGCAGATTGATTGATTGTGTGTATGCTCTTTTCAGCATCTGTCGGAAATGCTTGTTTCTTTCTCTCCCGTTTCTTTAAGCCCCCCTGCTCTGATTGGCTAACTGGCCAACTCTGTTGATTGGTCAACCACTTCCACAGTGAATAGTAAATGTCCGCCTCTGCTCTTGCTTTACCTGGCTTCGTCAGCAGGTGTACCAGACTAGCTGCTAGGCAAGTATTATGCAAATGTGTGGCATTGTAATGTCACGATCAAAAGTATCATCTGGACAACTGATAAGGTCACAAAAAAAAACAATAGAGGAAGACCAACTGAAGACATATCGTCTATTTAACAAAATGTTGATAAGAAATTTTGTCATCACAAACTGAATTTACTTACACGTCAGCCTGTGGATTAAATTAACAAGCTAATAGTTTGCAGATTTACACCTCATGCTCTCACTCTGTTTAGTGGGGGAGCACCTACTGACCAGTTGCCACCTAGTTCACCAAAGTACCAAGCCACTTGGCACAGAGCCAACTGCAAAAAAGCCAGAAACTCAAAAAAAGGACGGTTCAGTCTGAGGAAGGCAGCACATGACTGATTGAATTAACATCCGCACTGAGCATCACTCATTCAAAATTCACGCTGCCATAAAAAAATTCAATCCTGTGACGGCCCCTGCCTCATGATGACACAAGCGACCTGCAGCCCATCCTCCCCAACACATACGATCATAGAACAGTGCAACGTCAGCACAATCTGCTCACTGATGCTCACACTGCGTAACCCGATGGTAACCGCTCAGCTACACTGCCAGCATGTGAATGGGCCAGATCCTTTCACAGGCAAAAAAAGAACTGGAGTCACAGAAATGAATCTAGATCCAGTCCCTGTTTTGTGAGTTGGAGAACAAGAGAAGGGCGCTGTTGTTTTTCCTGCTTATGTAAATTAGAAATGTAAAAATATGACCTAAACTTAGCAACACTTAATTGATTAAGTAATGATAACTTAGTGTAAAACACACAACACAGTCGTATCCAACTGTCATCATGCTATAATGGTTTTGAACAGTTTTCAGATGCTTATATTTGGCAGCCTCAAAATTTACTACTTAATAACTGTCCAAGACAGTTATAAAATAAACATGTCAACATCTCTCTATATAAAAACAGAGTCAAAATAAAATTAACAGGCATGGTTTTACAATGCCCAATTACTCAAGGCTTAAGTACTTCTAAGTCACATCACTAGAAACTGAAAAATTGATCTTGTGCATTGAATCGACCATAATTGTTTATCGGTGGATGCAGCCAGCTTCATGACACACACACACACACACACAAACACACAGAGTTGTAAGAACAACCACAAGTTACAACTGGAATTCTAAGTAAAGAAACAAAGGGAAACCTCCTGGCTCGGTCAAAGTAAACAGGCTGTGAAAATGTGTCTTACGGAAGCAGTCCACAGAAGGCAGCCTTTGGCAGCATTGGTCACATTTAGGCTTATTCTCTGAACCAGCTCTTATTAAAGCAGGCAGCCGTATGATGGCTAGTATGTTCTATAGGCAAGAAAGAGAAGGAGCTACTTGTAGTGTTTTTATAATCACACAATTTAATACATTTTTTGTTTTCAAGTGGTAGAGCTAAACATGGAGATACTCAGGGGCTGTTTTGCTTGCTTTGCTTCACATGACTTCAATATTGTTTTAAACTTATCTTATAAATTGTTCAAATGTATTCTGCTCACTTGTGGACAACATGATTAGTTTGTGAGGCGTTTGCTGTCACTGGACTGAATCAACAAGATCAACTAATGAATGTCATCCACAAGTCCTGTAATGAAGGGCCTGGAAGTGCTGGAATATAAAATCACTGGCTCTCAGTTGGACTGTCTGGCAACCTGCCACATAAAGCTCCTCAAATTTGTGAGGAAGTAAAAGAAGGGGAGATGGATCAGTGAGAGCAAGATATAATAATATCCTCAATTTGCAGCCAGTGTTATTGCAATTATTTCAAAAGGAAAATCATCTGCACAATATCTATACCTGCTGTGTGACAGGAGTGTTTCATTAAGACATGCAAAATGAAATTAAAAAAAAAAAAGTAAACTATCCTTGGATTTGAAACATTCTGAGGACAGATTAAGGATCAGAGCAAACTGAGTGACAGAGCTTATGATCTCTGCTGAGTAGTCACATGTATCAGGCTGCCAAAGGAAGAGAAGAAAATGTGAAATACGCTGTAGTTCAAAGACTATGTAACACACCCAACTACTATTGTAATTTGTGTAGATCCTGCATGGTCTTCAAACGGAGAGGGGCACAAACTATATCACATTTTCTCCTGCCCACACAGATTCAACAAATGAGGATACTGTCAATATTACATTCAAACTGAAATCAGTTTAAGGAGACTTTAAATAAGACGTCTTTTCAAATTCCTGCAATACAGCAGCTGGCATGTACCTTAGACACATTTTCCAGCATCTACTTAATGACAAGTGTTATTTCAAACTGTGAACAGACCGTGTAAACTCCAACCGTGAGGATAACTGTCAGAAAATAGAGCGCGCATTATACTTTGGCTCAACTCCCCAAGCAGGCTCAGCTTTGAGCATGGTAAGTCTGAATAAATAAAAACAGCTCGCAAGAAGACAGCGACCACACTTTGCCCACGACTGTCTAGTATTTGCACAATGTTCCTGTGTAATCATTAACTTTTGCAACAGGCCTCTACAGTACAGCAATAGGGAGTAAAGGTTCCAATATCTACAGCCATGCAATATTTAACTCTGATACACAGCTTGCTCACAGGAGCAGCTTGTGCTTGAATGAGCTTTTCTTCCATTTAAGGTGAATAAAATCGGAAATAAAAAACTTCCTCTTAACAACTAGAATGGCACTTAGTAGAGCGCATACCTGCACCAAGGCCCAACAGTTCCCTTAAATTTAACCAAGGTGCACCAAACTTCACTGATTCATAGAGAGTAGTCCCCTTCACACCCCTGACTTTTTTCCATCAAGATCCATAAATGATTCCCTTGGAAATCTGTGAAAATGTTGAAAAACGCCATATCAAGCAATTTACATAAAGATTTAAAAAGCGTCCTGGATTCATAACCTGATCTGGATCTGCACCAAAATTCAATGTGTTCTTCTCTGACCCATGACACATCTTTCCACCAAGTTTCATGAAATTCTGCTTGGTTGTTATCTACCTTAGAAACCAGCAAACAGAGGGGAAAAAACATCCTTGGTGGAGGTAAGTAAGGCTCAACGGTTACAAGGTGAAAGTGCTTTTAATTCATACTGCATATTTAGATATTGTACGGATGTCCTGAGGTTATGCTGTGTGTGTGTGTGTGTGTGTGTGTGTGTGTGTGTGTGTGTGTGTGTGTGTGTGTGTGTGTGTGTGTGTGTGTGTTTGTTGAGGTGTCATGAGGGCGTTTGACTCACTTGATAAAGCACCGTGCACCCTCAAAAGTATATCCTTCTTCCCACCCAGTGGGTAGATCTGTCAAAAAACAAGAGGAGGATTAAAAGTTGTGAACAACAACAAATATATGCTTTTTATTATAATAGTAGATGACACAACACTCAAAATGTTACTAAACTACCTAGAGGATTTTGACTGTGACAAATTAAGCAATTTGTGGATTCCACTTTTAGGGTGCAACTAATTATTATTTCAATGATCGATTAATCTGTTGACCTTTTTCCTAATCCGTTGGTTACTTATTTGGTCTATAAAATGTCAGAAAATTGTAAATCATTGACATCCTCATCACACTTCCCTAAAGCTCAGTGTGAAGCTTTCAAATTGTGTTGTTTTGTCTGACCAGCGACCACAAATCCCCAAACTATTTCAGTTTTCATTATATGACAAATAAAAGCAAAAAATCCTCAGAGAAGCTGTAACCAGTGAACATTGGGCAATTTTGCTTGGGGAAAAAAACATATTTAAAGGGGCAAAATGGTTGCTGAAAATTTCCTGTCCATTAAAGGTAATCCTGGAAAAGATAGCAAGAGCAGGCTACACTTTGAAAAGACGCAAATGATACATCCCCTCCGCCCTGTCGTCACAGCTACGCCTCCAAAAGACATGAACCCAAAGCCCATTAACATCTGCTAGAAGCAGTTGATTCGCTCGCTAACTTCAGGTCTCTGCTTCAGTGGTGTATGTCTGCACGGCTGAGGACTCTGGTCATGCAATACAATACAGTATAGCTTTATGAATCCTGAATTCAACTTGGTTTAGGGCAACTAAAAGAAGACCAAAATACAGACAGGCACAGACAAACATCCCCTAAACTAATAACACAATAAAACATCCTAAAAGAGCTGTTTAGTTGTGTTGACTGTGAGTGCAATTACACAATTAAAGTGTAATGATAATGTAAATAAAATAGTTCACATGGCATTTTAGAGCCTTCTTATCTTATAACTGCATTGTAGTATATTGTAATGCATTTTATAATACATTCCGAGGGCTGTGAAGAGGATCTCAACAAATAAGATAAAGAGTGTTTCAGAAAAAATGACCAACCCTAACTTTAACTAATCTTGGAAATCATGATGGTTAAGGTTGGAAATAAAGATTTGATGACATTTTATATACCAAAAAGAAATGATTAAAGTTTAATCTGCATTGTGATCATTTATTTAAAGTCTACTAGTCATAGTCCCGTTGAGATGCATTTTCAGCAGGGACCCCAGGCTGCTGCTGTGTACAGTGGCATGGTATACAGTCACAATGCCAATACAATGAAAGAAGCTAATATTACCACTTGGCACAGTGTTCAGGAGCTTTTTGTGGAGGAGGGGCAGAGGAAAACTAATTTATTAGATGTATAGCTTTACTGGAACCCCCAGTGTACAGCAGCTGCGTCTACCTGCAGATAACGTGATAAATAAAACACTTGTCTGACACTTGTTTGACAACAATACTTGTCTAATGAATTCTGTCGGTAAAAGTCGTCAACCATCGGTGAGTCTGAGACTTCTCTGACCGAGGAGAGGGGCTCAGGAGCCGGGCAGAGGGGGGGCATGACAGGGCTCACTTAGTTAAACAGCGCCAAAAGCCCACTCGTGCGTTAGAACCCCCAGCGTGGATGTCAGTGCTCTCTCTCCCGCTCTCTCTCTCTCAGTGTGGGAAGTCTCGCTTTCAGGATGCGGGTAATAACAACAGCAGCAACACATGACGACATAATGGAGACGACGGAGAAACTTGACGGCTTGTTAGCTGACACCTCACCTGGAGTTTTGCGGTGGCCGGTTATCACCGCCTCGCCGCACACTGGATGCAGCCAGGTTGTACTCTTGGCTTCTTCGCTGTGGAGAGAAGAGGAAATGTTACCACACACGCAGAGTTGCTTTCAATCAGAAACGGGGAAGACCTGACTCGAGCCGGAGCCTTCGGTGGGGGGGGCTGATATTTACTTGACGAAGAAGACGCGTCCATCCCGAGAAACCCCGTAACTCCAAGAAGAAGGGAGACAGGAGATCCACTCGGGCTGCAGCTCCGCCGCCATGTCTGACACTACTGTACGACGCTCGCGCGGCTCAGCTCGCGCAGGCAGCGCGTACACGGAAACCCTGGCAACGGCGGATGGTTCCACTGAGAGGGGGGGCAGAGCCCAGGGGGTAGGGCGGCCAGGTTCACTCCATTAGTCTGAGGAGGGGGGGGTCAACATAAACATAACACGTGTTTTATTCCTTTAGTTATTATATCAAATTCTTAAGCACAGCCTCCACAGAAAACACTTTTACCAATGCTTTGGTTTGGTTTTAGGTTACCTTTACAGCAATCTACCTGCCTAACTACCTTCCTACCTACTAACTACCTAGCTGTCTCCCTCCCTTCACCTTCTCACTCCCTACCTACCTTCCTACCTAACTACTAACTACCTGCTTACCCTCTTACCTACCTACCCACCTACCTACTAACTCCATACCTACCTTCCTACCTAACTACCTTCCTACCTAACTACCATCTATCTGCTTACCTTCTTACCTACCTACTACCTAACTACCAACTACCATCTATCTATCTATCTGTCTATCAATGAAGTAGTTTGAAAGGGGTGAGTTAAGCAAAAATATAAATAATGTCCTAAATAATATTTGTACATCATTTATAGAAACTTTTACCTATGTGCAGTACGTTTGGTTTTAGGTAATGTTTTATGTACTATCAGGTAGATACATGCCTATCTACCTACCAACCAACCAACCAACTGATCTATCTATCTATCCTTGTAGCTTTTTGTATAGTTGTGAATGCAGTGGTTATGTTATTGTTTTTGCGTTTCCATTGCCATGGATATATATTGTTCTGAAGAAAGACAGTTCTTTAGAAGTGTGAACAACACTGGGGGCAGGGCCGGATTAGGCAGCAGGGGGCCCTCAGGGCAAAATTGATCTGCTGGGCCCCTATAAGCCTTCTTCACAGAACATTGTTGTAAGAAAACCACAGGTGTTGCTAAAATATTAACAATGGCTGCTTTCTTTTCAAGTGTCCAGTGGTCAGGTTATGGTCTGTCTGATCAATTTATGTGATTAATTTGATGTGCACTCCAACCATGCTGGTAATCCACAGGGTATACTCATACTTACTCATACCCAGTGTTAAAAATAGGATATAAAGCCATTTTAAAGTGTAAATGTCAGACAGTCATGCACTGGGTTGGATACCTGATGGGTTACCTGGGTAAAAAGTAAGCATTAATTCAAATTCATAGGTGTGGACTTGGATAAAGTTTGAATAAATGTGGGCAGGCTGCATGTAAGTTTTTTATATGAAATCTGATCAGCTGCAATGATTTATTTTAATGTGAAAGCCTATGATACCACCTTAGACCACTTCGCATCTGCTCTAATAACTGTCACTATTAAATGGATCAAAATAAGACAAGAATAGCCAGTATTTAAGCTCAATAAAGTATTATCTTTTGAAATAGCTCTGCATCTTGCTGCTGAGGTAACACGTTGACAGCTGTAGGAGCACAGGTGCTACCACAATTGACACTTTTCCAAGAGCACAACTCAACCACCACAACAGGAGGACAAGGAGGTGATAATCCTCCAAAGTAAGTGACAGTGTAAGTGGCATGTGTGTTTATCAATTACGGCTGATAATGTTGGTTGTGGGTCGTATGTTATGTTTAGACTTGGACTAACAGGTCAGGTCCAGTACAGAGGTTTGGGGGAGCAGGTTTGCAAACATAATCCCTTGCAGCACTCTGTTCTCAACTATTTCAATCCTGGTGGATTTAGCAACGCGTGTAGAAACTTGTGGAAACAGAAACTGAAGTTTTTTACCATAGGTCACAGATTTCTGGAGACAGCAAAAGCAATCTACTGTCATTCTAATGCAGAGGTCATTCAATACTGGGCCTTTTCCCATCATTCTGTGAGCAACCACGACCTGATTTCATGCTGCATACGGCATGAGTTCGCAGCAGGACACAGTAAAAGGAGTTTGTCTCCTTACTAAGAAGTTGGAGTAATGCAGGCTGTCGCTTGCAGCTCTTCATCTTTACAGCGTACTGTGGCCGCTCCTGACTCTTCCATTACTCTCTGCAATATTTCAAACTGATGCACTGTCAAAAAAACTTTTGAAGACGCATTTTTGATGAACGGTAGTGGTAATGGTTGAGCTTTGAAACACATTAGAGCTCCAATAAAAGTCATCTCATGTTTCATCAGTTCAATACTTTAATGTGGATTTGTCAAATTCTGTAGCTTCAATTTTTATGATTTAACATTCTGCATTCATCCACATTTTAGACTAAAGGACAAGATAGTGAATATCCCCTGTACGTTTGAAGGTCTTGTGCACAATTTAAGTTACCAACTACCATCAGATTTTAGCAGGTGTTAGCAGCCACAAGTGGATGTTAGTGACATAACTTCAGTTGTGCACCTTAACGTCATCAAGTACTTTGGCCTTGTAATGCACAAGTAAAAAATATCCCTTTTATGTTCTACTGCACTAATTAATGCCTATAACCAGTTGATGTTATCGGATGTTAGTGACCAACAGCGGATGTTAGGGACATATCTTCAGTTGTGTTCACAGATATCTGTTTATTGACATTACATTAGCAGCAACTTTTTTTTCTGGGAATGTTGCCACAGACACCTAGTTTTTCTAGTATTAACAGTTTTCCCCAGAACATCACCTTCCTTCAGATTTTGATTTATCACAATTCAATTTAACACATTAATTTAGGTCTGTAGAATGACATGGTGCAGATGAACGCAGGGTTCTCAAATGCCTGAGATACTCCCTGCTTGCAAATTTTAACCTGGATTTTTAACCCCAGTGGCTCGCTATGATTGACCTGTGAAGAGGATCAGGGTTTGACTTTAATTTTTCATTCTTTACACAGCTATTTCTGTCACTTTCAGTGATTGTCATTTTCATATGAATAGCCAAGTGCAACAAACGTCTTCTCGGGGAGATTATCTAAAAAGTCCATTAGTCTTTAATCCCATTTTTGCACCTCCCTCTCTATTTTATCTCCCATTTCTTTATCTTGTGAGCGTTCAAAACAAATATAAACACTTATATGCAATGTATTCAGACAACATCGTTTATGAAAGTTGTCCCTGACTTTTGAAGCCCATATAGTTCTGATGGAGCACAACCCAAACCATAATTTAGCAATGGCAAAAACAGGTGGCCTTTGTGCTAACCATGTAACATTAATGTCCCTCATTCAAGTTTGTCCAAAAACTTTTGTTGCACGTCATCTCTAATCTCTCTCCCCTCATTTCCCCTAAAATAAATGAATGCCAGAAATAGTGAAGGTCTTTAGCTATATTTTGAATCTGTGTATTCACAGCAGAGCCTTTTGGTCACCACCTTGAGGCCTGTATGATGTCAGATGGGGATGGAGTTCTAGTAGAACATATCTCAAAACACATTCAGCTCATATTTAGGTTTTATTAGGTTTTAAGTTATTACTTGAAAAGGTTTCCATATGTTAATGTTGGCCAGCTCACCCTCTCTGTTGTGATTGGTTCACCACATCCAGCATGATTAGGATATATCAGCCTCTGCTCTCACCTTACCCTGCTTTGTAATGGTTGTCCTGGACTCAAGCGGAAGTATTGATGAGGCCTTTCAGGAACTTCAGGATTAATGATTTCTGCGGTGGAGACGAGCTCCCTTGACTTTAGGGATTTTTACGTTACAAAACTTTAACATACACAAAAAAGCTGTATAACAAACTAGAGGAAAGAGAAACTGAAAAGGCATTATATGTCTCCTTTAAATTAGTGCAAACCAGATTACAAAGAGTAGGCATGGAGCTTTTGTTGTTCCTCTCACTGGGCCTTGCATGGAGGTATCAACAAGCAGACACTCAAAGTGTACAAGCACACCGGCACGTTCAATTATATACCATTTCTTGCTCTCCGCCTTTTGTCTGTGTGCTGTGAAACTGCAGCATAAGCCTTTCACACCAAACAAAGACAAGTCATCCAACACCACTGTGCTTGGCCTGTTTGTTGGCACTGTGTTGCATTGTTTATCTGGACGTAGGCCACTGTTTTTTTAGGGGGCCGGTGGTGGGAAGTGGACATATCTGCCAACTGCTCGCTCATTCACTGTGGAGAAGAAGTCTAAAGATAGGGCAAGGAGGCGGTGTTGCCTCGCCTGGTCAGATGTCAAACACTGAGTCCTTTGTGTTACCTTACCTGGGGCAGAACAACAGCTTTCTGGTTACGTGGCTTACAGAAGAGTTGCTTGTTTTTCCCTCAGGTAATTAAGACAGTGAGAGGAAATAACATAAGAACATTCAGCAATGCTGAGCTTGGTGTGCCCTTTTAATTAACCTCATATTGATTTGAGATGGGGCACAGAGGCTCTGCTGCATAATGCACAACTTAATACATTCCACATCCTAACCTTCAAAACTGAACTTGTAGATAGTTTTAAACATTTAAAAAAAAAAAGTAAGTATCTTAGTAAGTAAAGTAAAGTAAAGTAATGAATACACAAAAGTTTTAGGGTTATAGTCCCAGCTTCTTGATGTCTTGCAGAATATCCATGAAAAAAAGAACCATGAATCTGGAAAAAATTGGATTAGAGCCTGCTACCTACCTTTTTTCTGGTATACCTGTGGCATCTGACGCCCTGTTCAGACCTGGTATTAAAATCCCTCCTGAGAGATTTTACTAGTTCATTTTACTAAGTACATCATTTCACCAGCATTTAAATGCATCCTGAATGTGTCATACGTATAATTTCTGTTCGTAAAGATGAAATTATGTTGTTTTTAGCCAGTTTGAGCATACAAATGTGTTCAATGACAATGTTTATGTGTGTGTGTGTGTGTGTGTGTGTGTGTGTGTGTGTGTCGGCAGGAGCAAGAGAGAGATAGAGAGAATGTAAAAAGCAAGTGAGCAGAGTCAGGATGTACTGAAAGAATAAATGCACGCTGCTATGAAGACATTTTGAGTGATCGGATCTCAGGATGCATTCTGGATGCATTTGGGTGCCTTCAGATACCCGGTTTGAAAAGTGTGGGAGTGTGTGAAAGCTTCTCATTTTTTAGACAAGCAACTCAGGCCTATTTCCTACCATTCGTAGAAAATTTAAACATGGATTAGAGCCTCATACCTGTTTCCTATTCAAATGACATCTGACTCACAAAGCGTTACATTAAAGGACGTATTAGTCAAAGATACTGTCCAGTAACTAATTTGAATTCAGTTTCCACCAGACCCTGAGGTACTGCAATGAGTGAGCATTTCACAGCTACCCAAGTCAGTATGCAAGTTTGCATTTACTAATATTATTATTGTGTTTCCAAGGTCTGACATTATAACAGACAGGCCAGTATTGTGGGTCAGTTCCTGTAATTCATCTTTTAACTGGGAGAGACATTTGTCAACTGCAGCCTACATTTGCCTGGGTGAATGATACATGCTTCACAGTTCTATGGCCTATCATGTACACCCTAGCAAACAAATGCATTAAGCTAAAGTTGGAACCCTAAACGAGAGTAACAAAGTATGTTTGTCTTTCAGCAAAATGTAGAGCTAGCAGGACACATAATGGTATTGCGGTGTTGTGCGTAAATCTTTCTCTACAGCCTTTATCGTGAGAGACTGCAAATAAACGCAGAACAAGCCAAACAGATGCGGCGCCATTAAGTCATTGACCTCTGAAGATTTTCTCCAGTTGTATATTCATGATGTTGTGAGATGATTTCTCTGGGAGCCACTAAATGCTTAATTATTATCTGAAGCACTGTTCATAATTCTTTTTTGAAGGAGCTGAAATCTTTTAACAATCTTCTTTTCTTGTAAATACAAGGCCTCTTCCTTGTTATAGACAGAATAAAAGAATAAGGTTCGCCCAACAACACATTGCAACCAGCCATGCATCTCACAAAATATTCATTCTCATCCTGGAGGAGACCCAGGGTCTGAAAATTAAGAAGGGGAAGAGAGAGATGTATTATTAAGTACGTACTGTGTTGTGTCTGCTTAACATCGTTCAACGCATTCTTACATAATTGCTCCACCCTCAGCAAGATGAGGCTTCTCTGCTCAGAGACACAGGCCAGACTTGAGGCATCAGAATGTAATTAATGGTTGCACATTATCAAGCAGCTGTTGGAGGCCTTTGTTCTGGTGCCAGCTCAGCAGTAGCCCTGCGCCTGTCATTGCTAGGTAAAAGGGGGGGGGGGGGGGGGCGGACTCTAATCTTTAGACTGGACCCACTCGGCATCTGTGCGCACCTCTCATCTGCTGGCATCAAAAGCCTGCGCTGATAGAGCCATCTTTCAGCCTGCACTGTGCTTTGAAATTGATTATTGTAAATATGGGGATTCTATTATACTAGTGCAGTGCCCGTTTGGCCTGTGTTAATATCTGTTGCAGCTTTCTGTAAAACTGTAAAAATCTAACCTGCAGTAATTCAGCTGCTACAAGTGAAAATGTGCTGCAGGACTCAGTCCACAGAACCCTGAAGCTGCTCCACTGCTGATGCACAAAGAGCTGTTCACCTGTTTATTAACACAGAACCCCCACTCATGACCATTTATTGTGTGTCCAAGTTACACCAAATTCAACACTGCACTTCCTTGAGCCCTAAAACACACAAACCAAGTGGGAAGCTGATAAGATGAAGCCATTTTGCATACAATGGGCTACGGGCATTTTCTGGAGTTTGCCTTTCGCAGATGAACAACCCAGCCGGAGATTCTCCAGTCAGATGCATTCACAACAGTACAGATATCTCCAGAGTGTCCAGATGAGGCGTAGCACAGCACAGGCAGGACTGTACAAAAACATGTAAAAATGTCCACGTGTTTTTGTTTACAGAGCATCGAGAACTGTATCCCCCCAACATTTTGCGACTGACAGTTCCGGACAGATGGACTGTGAATCCTCTAGAGAATCTCCTGCTGTTTTCTGGGCTAGTTCAAACATCAGCCTGAGTTTTAACAAGGGGGTAAACAAAAGAAAGTCAAGACAATGTCTGCAGCAACCAAGTCAAACATTTGTGTTCTCACTTTCAGCCCATCCTGACCTTTTTAGGAGATTATCCGGAGTTCACTGCATGTCGGAAAGCAGCCATCCAGACAGACAGATATTTCTTGGTTCACCAACTACTTTGAGGGTCAATTTGTTAATATGCAATTAAAAAAAATTATATTCAGCCCACATGAACATTACAATCTAACAGTAACTTCCTATGAATGTGTGTGTTTATCCCATTCCTTACACAATGCTCAATGATGTGAATATGATGTCATCTTTGCCCCTCAGATTGTAACACACGGTATCATTTGACTGGCATGCACAACCCACAAACCAGTGCAGCTATTAGAGCCAAGTCAAGTCAGCAGTGAGGATAATAGGCAAGATTGAAAAAAAAAAATGGTAAAACACTTAATTCAATTGTAGCTGCAGAAGCATGCAGCACGAGCAATACAGATGATAAAAATATGGGTCACTAAGCTTTGAAAGTATGTGAAGGAGAAAAAAAGAGCCTGAAAGGAGGTGTAGCTCTCACAGTTCACTTCTGAATCATTAAACACGCTTCCCTGAATCACTGTTACTCACAGTCTCTCAAAAAACCCAACCCACAAATGGCTCTCTGTTCACCACAGTCATGACCTCACTGGATCCGCAGCCTTTTTGGGTGCAGTCCAAATGTTTTTCTTTCCAGGTTTTATGAGATTTCCACTACTGATATGTGTCATTACGACTGAATGAGTGGGTAGTCTATTTTGTAATTAGAGGACTGTATAAGTGGTCAGTTGTAACTGTTAGAGGAAATGCATTGCGTCTCTGCTAGGAAAAAAAATAAGTTATTTTCCCCAGACCTACTGGGTCTTCTTTTACAATGTGAAGTAATAAAAACAGAGCTGGTCTTATGTTCAATGTAAAAGTTCAGTGTTGCTAAGATATTCAAAAGTTTGACTGTGTTTCTTTCCGCAGACTGAAGCTGTTTTCAGACATCAACTCTGGAAAATGTCCGAACAATGGGGTCCAGACTTTCTCCAGAATTTGTCTTTCACATAAATGCAGCAGGATATTCTCCAGATCAGACGCTTTCACAACAACAGGAAAACCTCCGGAACGTTCAGATGAGGAGTGGTGTCTGCAGGCAGGACGTCACATTTTAATTCCGCTGCAGAAATCACTTATTTTTGTTTACAAACCCCAAAAGCTCTTGAATTTAACTTTCTTTCAAATTTGACATCTTCTTTGTGTGTGACACATTAATATCATCATCATAATTGTCTTCAGGCGTGGTTGGTTTAGATAAGAACCTTTGTGTATACATAATGAAATTAACATGCCTCCCTCCAGCCCTCTGTGCATCATAAATCATTATTATTTGCTATCTGTATAAGCAATATAAATGGCAACTGTAAAAGCACATGACACAAGCGGATTCTCTGCTTATTTCAGCTGACAACATTACTCAAAAGATCCCACTGTGGTGCTTAAGTAACAGAGTAGATTATCAATTAGGATGAAGAACTACTTAACATTGATCAGGGCCTTAAAGCTCCTCTCTTTAATTTAATGTGCAGACAACCTGACATGGGTGTGATGCCAGGATATGCAGCTCTCGGTTAAAGTCTGTTGCATGTGCTGACATCACAAATCCCTGGTTTCATCTTAATGAGTACAAGACTTCGCCTTCGCCCTGCAGCATGTTTATGCCTGAGTCGCATATTATAGATTTGCTCTTGGAGGAAGCGCTGGTGGAAAGTAATGCAAAGGCGTGATTATCTGGATTTGTGGGAGAGGACGAGGCCACGTTCCATTGCCAACATCTTAAATGTCTGAGGTGATGTACATTCTGAAATGGCACTCAATAGAGTGTATCCCTCCCCCAAGGCCCAACAGTCTCCTTATATTCAATCAAGCTGCACCAACAGACTCATCGATATCAATGCCCTAAATGTGCCTGATTTTTTTTCATCAAGATCCAAGAATCTTTTCACCAATTTTTTCTTTGGGAAATGTATTAAGTTATTTTTGCATAAACCTGCTAACAAACAAACAAGACCCAACACTCTCCTTATAAAACCACATTTAAATTCACTATATATTGATTTTATTTGGATCTGCACCAAATCTCACCCAATTATAATTGTCAGTCCCCTAAACATGCCAGATTATCCACAATTTATTCTCTGAGAAACAAAAATGTAGAAAAACACAACTTACGGTGAAAAAAAACATTTATGGATCCGCCTCCTGATCCGGACCCACAACTAAATGTAATAATTTAATGGCCCACCCCTCCACAAAATTAAATCTGCTGAGTAGATTTTGCTTAATCAATCTAACTAACGAACAAAAATAAAACATTACCTCCTTGGCATATACATAATTAAGATGTTTACATTAAATATGAACAGAAAGAAACTTTATCTATTTATATTACACAGACGCTGATGACATGTACTGGACTGTGGCTTTGCAGTATTCAGAATGGCTCAGCATGAAGTTGTCCCCTGTTGATGCACATATCCTGTGTCTGATGGGAAAGCAGAGCAGTGTGACAAACGGGTCATGAGCGTCCTCTCAGGGCATTAAAGGTCATGTGAGCGACAGTGAGAAAGGCTCCGGTCCAGGAATAACTCTTCAAGGCGGATGGCAAGAACTCCTCAAGGACAACGCTGATATTTCATAATGATGATTCCGGACAATAAAATCAACCTCTCTTATTATCACCCCCTACTGTCTGATTCAAAGAGAAATGATACAGAGCTGATATATTAATATGTTAAAATGATTCCTTTTAATAGGGTGCACACATTTCAGTATGAATGTGATTTATTCAGAGTAGAAGAATAAATGTGTTGTGTGCAGGAAAGGACACAAAGTAATTCTATATGTTGAATCAGTAAAATACAATGAATATTAGGGCCATGCCTAAAAAACAAAATTCAAGAAAAAAGTCAGAATATAATAAGAAAAAGTCAAATCTTTACGATGAAACTAAGAAACCCTTTGAATAGTACACAGATGTAATGATTTACAGCACTGCCAAACATTTCCTCCTCCAGAAAAGAGTCAATGTCCGTGTGGTTCTTCCTTTAGTTTCATGCAGTTTTTTTAATGTCCTGATACTGCTGATGAGCCAAAAGACTAAGGAAGAAGAATTACGTTATTTGCGAAACCTATTGTAAAGACTGACTCAACAAGATGCTCCACATTCCTCATTTTAACACAGGAAACAGGGTGATCTCCTGATATTACACCTCTAAATTACACATAGTTTAAAATTATGATTTTATTCAACATAGCCCTAATACTTTGTTGCATTAAAATTAACCTAGAAATTAATAATGTGCATATCTGTCAAATCCCAACATTCCTTGTCTGAAGTTCACTAAATCCAAATTTTATATTCAACACACTAAACTGATTTTTTTCATGAAAATCCATGAATTATCGTGAGGGATCAGTAAAAATTTTGAAAAATGCCCTATCTCACAATGTTTAAGAAAGAAAAAAAAATCTGCCCTCTGATCCGGATACGCACCAAAATAATTTTTTTTCTTCCATCATGTCCTACTTCTCCAGAACATTTAATGGAAATCAGTTATGTAGTTTTAGCGTAATCCTGCTAACCACCAATCAAACAAAGGCAGACAAAAACATCATCTCCATGGCAGAGGTAATAAACACTTCTCTGCCAACTGGTGGTGACCTTCAAAGAAAATGTAAACAGAACATATTATATGTCTTATTTCTGTTGAGTATAACCTCCAAAGTAATTATTCACATTTAAAAAAAAGTCTCAATTAGATATTCCATAAAAGAACATATGACCCAGCCTTTGACATCGCAGCTCACATATTTATGTATGAACATCTGTTCATCTCTCAGGCTATTTTGGGGCCTGGAGCTTTTAAAATTCAAGGTCGCACAAAAGCGGCACAAACATCATGATCAAACTAAAGTTACTGCCTCTGTCACGTCCTTGTTTGTATGACATGAAAAGTTGTTAAGCTGTGTACTACTGTCCTTTTAAGGGAATTTGTTCAAACACAGGAAGTCACTCTGTTTGGTCACAGTGTTTGGATTCTTTTGTGAATGTGTGTGTGCTGCCCTTCAGTGGAGTGTGAGCAGTTCAAAATGAAAATGAATGAGTTACATTGACTAAAGCAGACTATCCACCGCATCCTTCGGCTCTATGTAAATGAGCTCTGCTCTATTTATTTGTTTATATAATGACGGTCTCTGTAGTAACTTCCTGAAAGGTGGATCTGGCCACGATTGATGAAGTATGCAGTTAGAAACTTGACAGCTTTACACAACCCTTCATGTCATGTTGACATGTTCTGCAACAAATGATCTGTCTTCAGAGACCTCACAACGCTGCCAGTTTACAGCGTGCTAATAAAACAACCCAAGAAAAACAGGGACTTTCTGAAGTCAGAGAGTCACCAGTAAAACTCCCACACAGTGAGTTAATCCACTGTGCTGTAAAAATGGTCTTGATGGGAAATGTAAGCATTTGCAATGTATGATGTGTAAATGTTTTACTGTCATCTGCAGTTCTGAGCAGTTTTACGCAAAAAGAACTGAAGCGATTGCCTTGAAACTCGGTGCAAGGGTGGTGTAATGGTCTAGAATGCACCTATTAAGTTCTGGAGTGGATTTGATTTAGGGGACAGATCCAGGACTTTTTTAAATCACTGTCTTTAACATTGTAAGATTGGCATTTTTTGTATAAATTGTATAATCAACAAATAATGTAGAGATGTTTATGAATACATTTGGAAATACCCTTCTGTTTTCAAAATAAATCAATAAAATAAAATCAATAAAATGGCAGAGTGTTCGTGGTATATGTTTCCTATGAGACAGATATAAGTTTCCTCTGGCTGTCATGTCAGACCAACCTATTGATTATAGATTAAGAAGATAATTCAACTGAAACCTGTGTCTCCCCCTCTCACAAGCAAACTGGTTGTGTGTTCATTCTGTTTCTGTGACACATAGCACCTTGGACGTTGTGCTGAGTCAATGACGCAGTTTTTGGCTTCCACCTCCCCCCACCCCCATCTACTCAGGTGTAGTGAGTTCAGCGTTTTCCTTTGTTTTTGGAGTATTGAATAAAAGCTTCAAATTACACCAAACACAAAAATATACATAATTTGTACTTGGTTATTTATAAGGCCCTTATGGGAAAGCTGTTAGTCTGCTCTTCTGGACAACATGAGGCTGCAAGGATTAATGACTTGCTGCATGTTCTCAAGTTCTTTGCACCATTCACCTGGAATTCACTGATTTTAAGTAAGATTAACATAACTAAACCGTTTACTTCTGACTGTACTTGTTTTAGTTAAAGGTAGGGTTGGTAAGTTCTTCTGATACCCTTTTTATCTTATTTTTTGAAACCACCTTCACATCCAGATACCCATCAATAAACACATTTGTCTGAAAAAATGAAAAAAAGCCAGTGTCTGTGGACCTCGCAGGACTGCAATAAACACAACCAATCATATCCTGTTTGTCTGTCACTAACCGACCTGCCATTGCGTTCGCTCATTGCTCAGCCGGGGACACATTCACTGATGAAGCAGAGATTATAGCCAGAAGTTAGCGAGCAAGTCATAAAAAAGTCTTCTAGCAGTGTACGTTTTGACGACAGGGCTGATGGGACAGGGTGAGATGTATCGTTGGATTATTTTAAAGTGTAGCCTGCTCTTATTTACTTTCCAGGATTACCAAATCTAACTTTAATGTGGAGCTACATTATGTATTTACTGTGTATGCTGTATAATGTAGTGTATTTGTTTTAATTGACTGTTTTTCCTATTATCTAATATCTTTATTATTTTATCTGTTCCTTAATTATTTTAAATAAAGCAAATACTAAAAATATACCCATGTGGCAAGATGACTAGTGTCAGCACCAGTGCAAGGGGTGGGGCAGTAAATTAGCACAGAATCAATGAGTAGGAGTGATGGATTGTGGGAAATCTGAGCTCATTTCCTCCCTTGTTGAGGTCCAGTAAGCATAAAGGTATAGCACATAAATTCTCAGGCATTGACTGCACATCACACATAAATGTAAAGAATGGTTTACACTCACTCACTCACAGTAATGAAAAATCTCAGAGTTAAAAAAACCCAAACAGCATTTGAATCAAATTCAATTCAATTTCACAATATTCCTCAAAGTAATACGACTTTTATTCCTTGACACCTCTTTCCATGACAGAGTGCCGCAGTGTGTCTGTGTCTACACATGAATCTAAATTTATGTGTCTGTTGGAGAGGCCGTCGGACACAGCTGAGTCCTGTGGAGAGGTTGTGTCTGGGCCACTAAACACATCCCGCATGGAGGAAACCATTGGGCGAGCACGAGCACCATCTGCTTCCTACACTGGGATGCTGAGGCAGAGCAGGCAGGCAAAGGGAAGAGTTTCTTGTGGCAGCTTCTCTAATCAATAAGTATTGATTCCTCACTTATCTCAAATACATCCTGGATGATGAGCTGTCACACATCTGACTTCCTGCACAAAGAGGCGAGCTGGGGAGGGATGCCAGCGTGGCGTAAGTGCGGAGGTGAAGAACAAAGACACTATTGGACAAGCACAAAAAGCATACCTGTGGTTTACACAGGCAAACACAGGACACACACGGTCCACATGCCAGAAATGTATATGACACACAGTGATTCAGTCAGAGGACTGTCTCCTTTTCAGGCAGGACGTGTCCAAGCGTGCATGGACGGTTATCCCCCTGCTATCCTTTTTCCCACCCATCTCCAAACCTCCTCCCTCCGCTGCTCTCACTCCTCTTATTGCAGGCTGATAGTTAATCAGGACTGGACGGCTCATGTTCACTGCGGTTGCTGTGCTCAGCAGAAAGTTCAGATAAATAAAGAGCAAGCAAACCCAAATGGATGGATGGATAGATGGATGGGTGGACGGATGGATAGATGGGTGAATAAATGAGCATGAACTTTCCACTTCTCTCCTTGATTTCCTCGAATGGACTCAGAATAATATGTGTTTTCAATTCAGGGCCTGCATCCTTCGTGAGTGGCGGCACCAGCTCGTCCTGCCCCTACTGCCGTTGCCTATAGCAACAGAGCTGAAGTTGGACACAACATCAATGTTTCAATGCCTCTTGTTTTTTTTAACCATTTGTTTGGTTGAGTTGAAGCGTAATAGTGTCTCGTCGCTTGCCGGCACCATAACCTCTTTGAAAAGGGTGCTGTCAGTGATTCCCAGTGAATCCTGGGATAGGTTGGGCCAGGAATGATCCGCCCGTTATAGCCTTCATTTCTTGCATTTTGAAGAACGCATTTGAAGGAGCCTTCAAAATTGGATAATATAGAAACCGTTCTTCAAATGCAGCCCCTGAAATTAGACACAGCTTATGACCTACACATTTTCTTATGCTATCTAGAGTCTTTCAATTATGGAAAAGTATTTTCTGCAGTTGTGTACTGCTCAAATTAAATATTCATGATACATGACACAATGTTATGCACTTCCTCTTGCCTCCTTTGGCCAATTTGTGTACAATGTCAAAACAGAGCAATGGGAAAATACCAGAAAGAGCAGAACCTGGCAGAGAATCAGGATTGGACTAATTGCATTTGCGACTACTGTGCAATTACAGCAGAGTACACAAAATGAGTCCCTTGATTCCTAATTTGCAGATCATGACTGCTGTGAAATGCAATTAATGGATTCCTGATTTATTTAGTGAGCAGTGATGAATGAGTTCCTCGTAGCTCACAGAGACAGACTGCAGCCCACAATCCGGTCAACCTCGATTCACACTGAGTATGATGTCCTCTTTCAGAAAGTCAAGCTGTTCTGTGCATGGATGTAAACAGAGACAGAAAAGGAAGGGGCACATTAAAAGAAATGTAATTTGAGACATTGGTAAAAGAATAAATCCTGGTTAAATTCAGGGTTTAATTTAGACACAAGAAATAAAGCCGGGATTCACGCAACAGGCTCAGCACTCACTCCAACGTCTCCTGAGATGACAGAATAGCAGGGGAACAGCCTATTGTTTGGATTGAGTCGGGTGGAGTGTCATGCAAAGGGCACAGACTAGCTTTCTTTTATTAAATTTTTTTGCTAACGGATGCCAGGGTAAGAGTGTGCAAAATGTGAGACAACAAGAATCTCTGGATAATTGCCATTGCCTGCAGGTACGAGCACGCTACTTGAGGATTTGGGGGGAAAACAGGACGCGGCTCGGTAATAAGTGGAGGTATACCCTCTGTAAATCTCTGCTTTGTAGTGAAGCTTTGCTTGAATATGATGCAAGGGATTAATGAGGATGTGAGGGGAAGCATTTACGGAGCCTCAAAGCCTCTATTTATTTGATCTGTAAATGTTTTATCATGCATTTCATTTAACCCCACTATGGGCGCGTGGCATGTGATCCGGTGAATCGATGCTGGTTTAGAAACAATATAATTGTCAATAGGACTATTGTGTTCATCTGCTCAAATTCAGAGCATGAGAATATTTAAAACATCCAGTTTAACTCAGGCTTGTTGCCAGATACAGTATTTCCAGCGTGAGAGGGGCCTGGTGGGCTGCACCATGACTCAACTTCCACCCGTCCCTGCCTCAGTTTAACAGGTGATAAACAAATCCTGTCCCTGCCAAATGATGCCAGGCAACTGATTAATTATCGTGGCCTCCTGGGCGTGCATCAGTGGAGCCGGGATGGTGGAGCTCGTATCAGTCCCATCGGTCCGAGGAGTCCAGCTCTCACACTGAGACCCAGAATAATCGATTGTATATCAGCAAGTAACGTTAAGACACCATAGAACTTTAATGCACCTTAAAGTGGTAGAAAAAAGTGGTTTCAACACAACATGTGAAAAACTATTGATTTGATTTCCACAACTCTTGGTAGAAGAATGTGACATGGGCCAATTTGTTTTTTATTTCCCAGGTAATAATTCATGGAACTTGGAGAATAAAAAAATCAGGCATATTTAGGGAACAGATATCTATATACCATTTGCTGCATCTTGGTGGAGTTTAATTCAATTGTTATGTTTCTCTACTGAGAGACTTTGTCCTTTTTGCACTTAGCAGGATTATGCATAAACTGCTGGACAGATGACTTGGTGGAAGGAGGGGTCAAAAAAGGACCCGATAAATTTTGAGGTGTATCAGGATCAGGGGGTGGATCCAGGAACTTTTTCCTTTTCTTTGAGATGTCGTTTTTCAGCATTTTCATTGATTTCACAAAGAGTAATTCATGAATCTTGATGATAATGATCAGGCATATTTAGGGGACTGATATTTATGAGTAAGTGCAATTTAGTGTAGATCCAAATAAAAATCTGGATCTAGTGAATTTAAATGTAGTTTCATAAGGCGACTTGTAACAATTCACCTTATTTAAAAAAGCGAGAGAAAGTACATATGCTAAATTTATAGGTGCGGGCAGGTGTTGGGACTTGGTGGATAGATGTGCTCTACTGAGTTCACAAATCTTGTCATGTCATCTGTGAAAAATATATTTCCTTTTCCTTTCTCTTCTCAGAATTAACAATAACCTGCTTCCACAACTACAAAGAGGGTGGCAGCTGCTTACAGTTACTTAGTCACAGGTTACTGTGTCTGGGGGTGGGACAGCAGGGGGTACACATTGTTAATTGACTGATGGCAACATGATCAACATGGAGCACAGTGTGTGACAGTAGGACAGATTTGAATAATCAGATTAACAAGGGTGAACCAGAACAGCGCCTTCATTAACACCATTAGTCAGACCTGTGTTTACTGTCATGGACAGTTAAAACGTTTCTGCTGTGATCTTGGTCACAATTCGTAATCTGCCGAACCAAATGATATGATCCCTCAACAGAGATTACTTTATGTTTATGCAAAAGGAAAAGTTAAAAGAAATGAAAACATTTTGATCAAATAGATCGGTACTGTATTTTCTACTCTCAAATATCGACATCAGATCATCAGTCAGATTTCAGAGCTGTGAATTTAAAATGACTACTTTCACATGGACACCGCTATTCTGACTACTGACGTTATTCAAGATAAGACATTATTTCGACCATGATGTTTACATGAGTTGCTACTAAAATAATCCATTCATATTCCTCTTTAGATGTTACAGAGCACAGCCCAACATGACTCACATTATTATTACATCCTATGTTATTCCTCCAGTGTTAAAACCCAAATGTAGTTGAATGTAGAATGCTACCAATTTGGGTTTTTATTTTTCCATCTTGTTTACACCCAGGACATGTGTCATCAAACAGCTGGCAACTGTCGTATGTCGGTGTTGCAAAATGCTGTGAAAACTCTAATAGGATGTTATATTGTGATTAGAGCGTACACGTTTCTACATAATGTGTCTTATTCAGACTATTGGCCTAGTATCAGAATATTGGTGTCCATATAAACGAAGACAGTCACACTTGGATTTTCCTGTTGCTATATTCCTGATGCGTCTTCATTATTGATTTTTTTCCATGTACACAATACTATACTAACCCAATTTAAATTTGTATTTTATTTTATCATGCAGATTTGTTGTTACCTTATTTCTATAAGTACTATAGAAATCAAGCTGTATTTTAATTATTATAATTGTTATTATTATTATTATTATTATATATCTGATTCAGTGTGACTGTACATTACTTCTGCATTAAATGAATATAATTATAATTAATCCCAGACACTTGAGAGAGATGCAGACACAGGTGGTGTCCTTTAATTATCCCCTCGACACTAGTTGTTCTTGCTGTAGCTACATTTCAGATATGAAGCAGATGTTCACTTATAACACAGGAGAAATATAAAGACACACAGTCACCATTACCTTGATTCTCCTGTCACTGCTGTGCTATGTGAAACATTTGATATATTCCTTTGTACTGCTGATGTGTCTCACACTCAAGTATTATACTCAAATACTTCCTATGCCAGTATATATCTTAACAGTTCACTTCCATGGAGTGTATTGCTTTGCGACAGCCTGTCAGATTCTTCAAGTCAACACAATTATTTTCTGAAAACTCCAATGAAGGCAGGCCAAGTTTAACAAGATGAAGGATAGAGTATCTGTGAACAGAAATTAAATAATAACCAAATCACATATATCGTGATTAATAATTCATATGGCTGTGAAATTGCCCTTGTAAAAATAGTGGTAGTGAGAGTAATGCAAATTTAATCATTAAAGTATGCTGAAGCCAGAGATTTCAATTTCATTTTAATAATAGTTTAGTTGTTTTTTTTTAAATACTGAGAACTTTTATGGAGATATCCACAGTATAAAATCTGTATGTAGGCTTTGATATAAAATCCTGAGTGATATGTGGAGCCCGAGGCTCGAGAGGAGCCCACTAAATTTGCAATAAATATCTGCTGTTTCTAGGCCCTAAACCTGCTCCTGTTAAGGGACTTTACTAGCAGCACTCGAGGCTGGTGTTAAGATACTCAGGTGGATCCTCAGAAGTAAATAAAAGTGACCAAATTAACAACATTAGCAAATAAGCTGCACCATGCTATCTTGCTCTGGACTGACAGATACAGCCCTGACTGTGCCTTGAATGGTTTGGATACTGTGGATTCACCGACAACGTACTAAAATAAGAAAAAGTGGTAAAGACAACCACTCCCAAGATCCCACGCTGCTTCACAATATCATCAGACTAGGTCTTTTGACCGAGGGACTGCTGAAGTTACACACATTTAATTAATTTACAATCTGTAGAGAACTTGCTGTCTAATAGAAGGGGTTTTGATGCTAACTAAAGAAACGATGTGAACCTTAACAGAAAGCTAAGCGGTCCAATTCCTCGGTCAGGGGGGAGGCTCTTCCCTCACATCGCTCTTGGCAGTCTGTGAGGCTCAGAGTCACCAATTAATCTCCCATGGCTGTCGGGATGGCACTGACTGAAAGAGGATCTGTAATTTGCTGGGGCTCATTGCACATCGTCTGCAACCTGAGATAATTAAAACAACAGTCAGCAAAAGTTTCCAAATCATGCAATAACTCTTAACAGCAGTAATTAAATGTGCTCTCTTCATAGCACGTATACTCCTGTGAGAAGTGTCGGTCAGTTCGTTATATTAGTGGCTTACAAGTTTTTTTCGAAAATGCACAATAAGAAAAAGGTGAGCTCTGTCAGCTTGGAAACATCTCCCCATGTCTCCTGCCAGAAGAAAAGCAAAGTGAACATTGAAAAAGAGAGCTGGTGTTATTTAAGATGTGCAGTAATAACAACCTGCAGCCACTGAATCCACAGATTCAGGCTTTTCTCTTTCTTTTGTCAAACTCGTGTTGTGTAATATTTATCATTGGTGGCGTGAGCTGCATATGGAGGAGCTGTCACGACACGTAGGCATCCTGCGTGCTGTATGCGAGTTGTCATCGGTGTCACGCATTCTTTAGGATTGGATCTATAACCATATTATTGTCTCCGTCCTGAGCTGAATAACAAATGAACAACTCTGCCCGCTGCTTGACTCACTGATTTCCCCTGGCAGGAATCTTTCCTAATAACCAACTGCCCAGCTCTCTCAGCACACTGTCAGAGAACGATGATTCTGATTCCTCGACAACATGAACGCTGCTGGATTGTGATTTTCTCTAAACAGATGGCCAGTCGCTCCCGGCTATAGCAATGTCTCTAGAATAAAGTAGCGAGAATACTAAGCAGCTATGAATTTTGATTTTATACTCCATAAACAGAAGATCCCACAGTCTTTTATCATTTTCCCAGATTTTTGAATTAAATATGAACCTTTTAAAGATAAATTAAAGACACTTCTTTGTTTTAATGTTAAAAAAAAATTCTGGGAAATCTGGGATTTTCTGACGACAAAGTTCTGCTGGGAAACTTAAGAGAGAAAAGAAAGATTCAGAACATAAAGCAATTCATTCATAATAATGAGCCCATCATTATTATCTTCCTCAACCAGCTGGCAACACACTCTGCCGGCATGCAGTTTTCTGTGTGTGTGTGTGTGTGTGTGTGTGTGTGTGTGTGGATGACAATGAGCATCTGTGTGGGAGATGGGTGTAAGTGTATCTGTGGGTTATATCCATTTAATCCCTTCAATTTTACAAGCGCTTCACTATTTTGATAAAAAGCCAGTCTGCAGTCCTGTCTCCAAACACTTAAGTTCATATGTATTAGAAAATACATTTGTAGGAAAGATAATGTTGATTGGATTACATTTGAATAAGCATAACAGTTTAATGTTTTAATCTGTAAAATGTACAACGTATGAAAAATTAATTAAATATACTCCAACTACTAATGTTTAGGGAAAGACGATGAACTTTTTCAAATCATCAACACTGACGTAAAGATTGCGAGCAGTAGCTCATCTGTATGTAACCATCCATCCATCTATCATAAGACTTACTTTTACCACTTCTCATTTTAGGATTGCAGGGGGTCTGGAGCCAATCCTCACTGACATTGGCATATCGCAGGGCTGACAGAGAGAAACAACTATTCACACATTCACATCTACGGGCAGTTTAGAGTCTCCAATAAACTGCTGCATGTCTGGGAGGAAGCCACAATACACAGAGACAACCCACATAGACACAAAAGGACACGCAAACTGTTTACAGAAAGGTCCCAGAAACCACGGCACCACCGGTATTCAACCAGAACTACAATATTTACATCTTAATGAAGTGTTTTTGTATTTTACACAATGAACTTGATGCAAGATGTCTTGATGCCTCAGTTTCAAAGTCCTTTGCTTTAAGTGCCTCACCACCCTGACTCATCCTGTGGTACAAGACTGGGAATCTCTGAGACGTATCTGTCCAACGCAGTTACAAGTGAATGAATATATTTGACTGTGCCAGAATTCTGGTTGTTTCACAGCTCACAGTTTTCCAGTTATCCCCTGACACCAGGCATTACCACTGGCACTCTGCTCCCTGACTCCCTGAAAACTCCAATGGACCAAAGAATACCCAATGAGCCGCTGAAAATCCAACTGGGAAACACACTGTCAAAAGGAAACATGGTCTTTCCCCCACCCACCTATTCCAGTCACAGTTCAAGTCACATTTAAAGAAGGAGCACGCTTCTCAGCTGGGTTTATCTAAAGCAGTTGGAGAAGTGCCATTTTGGTTATGCCTTTGCCGCAGGATGAAACTTAACCTCTGAGTTAACAAACACAAACCACAATCTCTGAGCATCAAACTTTGATACGAAGACAAGTGATTTGATCATTGTAGAATGAGCAGCACAGGCGGTGCAGTAATGTGCTAGTCCATCCAAGCTCCATGTGTAATGTTGAATCTCTAAAACACATGTTTGGACAGCTGATCTTTTATCCACCATCGACCCTCCCAATATGCACAGAATCACAGAAGCAAAAACTGACAGATACATACAAAAGTACACTCTGCTCCCAAATGAGTCCAACTAACCAACCGTGGAGAGAGAGAGGTGCAGTGATGCAGAGACAAGAGCCATATACAGGGCTTCATGTTCACTGCCTGGGAATTATCACATCAAACTTGTCTGCCCAATGGCTCTGACAGGCTCCAGGCCAAACCATTACAGCCTGGTGGACAGGAATGACTCTGCTGGACTATGACTAGGCAATAACTATTGTTGTGCACCAGTGATTCACGCCACACCAATAACATTCAGATTTACTCAGATAACCAGAGAGGAAGTTCCTGTCTAACTTGTTAAAACAGCCATAACAGAACCAGTGGACTTTTTCTTTCACTATCACTGACTTATACATAAATTCCTTTTTATTCTGTACTCGCCATTTCATCCACTGAGGCTTTGATATTTTTGAACTTTATTCCATACCATGAGTACCAGTGAAATAAGTCTCCCCAGACATTTTTTTGCATGACGTCCTGACAGCAGCTTATTTCACCAAGTAGCACTTACAGCAGACAGTGGAGATGCCACTGCTTCAATCTACCATGCTCTCATGGTAAACCCCAACAAGTCCTTCAGGCAACACTCACTGAACTCATACATCTACAATTGGTTGTTTAAATACAACAGTAACATTATCATTAATAACATTTTCATAAAAAAACATGTAGATCTTGATTTTCACCAACATACCAACTGATGGATAGTGGCCACAATTTTCTGAGAATACAGGGACCCTGGTCTGGAATATCAGGGCTTCAGATGAATATTCAAATGACAAAGGGCATTTACTTTATCAGGATCACTTCCACAAATCTTTCACACAAACATGCTGTTACACAATGCATTTAAATGAGAATACTAACATATTGATGTTTAGGAGGTTTAAAGCAGTGGTCACATATGTCATATTGTTTTAGTCTTGAGTTGCAGTTATGAGTGAGAAGAACTGAAGACATTATAAATAAAATGTCAGCAAAATTGTGGCAAATGCACCAGAGCTTGACGTTACAGCAAAATAACTTCCAATAGCTATTTACACAAATAAAATATACATTTAGTTCATTATATAGGAGCTATATGATTTATTTTGTATCTGGCTTCACATATTATTGCCCTGCTACAAATGCATAATTCAGTCAATGTAAGAATTTATTATGAAAACTAGGGGGCGAATGATAATTTCTACCTGATTGATAAAAAATATTAAGGGATCAACAAAATCATTAGGAGTCAAGACATAGTGGATGGTGACCGTGGTGGCACCCCCAACCCTATAGACTCCACCGGGCTTGGTAAAAAGGGATGCTTGGACACTGGGGGAAAAAAGATCAGTTTCCAAAAGTAAAAATGTATGAAAGTGTAAAAATGTATGAAAGTGTATACATTTTTTACCACCAAGTCTGTTACTCATATCTGGAAAAAGTGTAGAAGACACAATCCTGCTCTGCCATACTTCAGAAAGAGTCATGTGTAAGGCAGTTATGATCTGTTATACAGCATCCCCAGGAACACAATGCTTGTTACTATGGCAACAAGTTTGTGTACTACCTCAGAGTCCTGCTGGAAAAAGTCTGATTACTTTAAATATTTTGATGATCTGCTGATTTCCTGTTTACCTCCTAAACACCCACACTACAGAGGCTCAGGGAGCATTCATATTTGAGGTAGGCTGTTGTTTACATGATGTCTTTTTTACGTTTTCAGGTTAATGCTAAACATTTCAGTCCAACTGAAGTTGTATTTAGCTAATCCCTTCCTCAGTAAGAATGGTTTCCAGGTTGGGAAATAATAGTGTACAGGGTGTGAGGGACATTTATCTTATCTTATGTAATATCTATGATGTTTCATGTGTCACTGGTCAACTATTAGCTTTTTTAAACACAGTGCACCACTTTACAGGGATCTCTTGGTTCAGATACAGTTTCTGCAACTGCATGATAGGTTAATGAAGATCAGAGCAGGGTTGGTTGCTTTGTTTCGCTCACACAGAGGCGACAGATGCAGCAGATGAGGCGTCCAACTGCACGTTACGCAGGCAGCACTGGCTTATAGGCATATGAATGAACTATGACAGGTTGCTGAACAGAGGAATGAAATGTGTGGAGGGTGAGAGACACACACAAAGCCAGAGAAAGTCACAGACACTTTGTCTCACCGACTGAGAGGAATGACAAGAAGCAGAGAGGAACTGAAATGAGAACGTACCACAGACGTCGCAGTATTTGATAGAAGAGATGCAGCGGGTGTGGGGGAGAGATGGGTGGAGGGTGAGAGAAAGGGAGAAGCCCTGACTTCTCTTTTATTGTCTCTCATGCAGAGTTAGAAAGAAATTCAGGTAAATGCTGGGATGTTTCTCATGTTTGAGAATGCTATTCAGTATTCCCTGTTTATTTATAGAGTGCAAGTGATGCGCTGTGTCTAATGTCTCCAACATGACATTACAAACAAGAAAGGCACTTAGTAAAGCACATATCTCCACCAAGACCCAACTGCCCCCTTTTTAAATCCAAGAATGATGAATTATTCTATGAGAACAAGTTTTGTGGAAATCTGTATTGTTGTTTTTGTGTAACCTTGGAAAACATACAAATCAATAAACTAACCAACAAACATCAGGGAGTGAAAACACAACTTCCTTGGTGAAGGTGATTTTTAAGTATTGTGTCTTAAATTGACTTAAATTCAATATTTTTCCTTCTTCACTATCATGAAGAATATTAAGCCTTGCTGAAAAATTGTAAGATCATTATATGAAAAAGCACTAAAGGAAAGAATAACCTTCCAGGATCAGTGACAATGGATTGAAAGGTTATTATGGTGTGTGCAGGGCAAGATGAAGAAAGTCAAGCCCCCCTCCTCCAGGAGAGCTGAAATCCAGCATCTGTACGAAAGCTACGCCTCAGGCCAGAGCACTTTGCCTGCATGTGACCTCGTCAGGTTCCTCCACAAGGAGCAGATGGAGCTCACAGCAAACCAAGAGACGGCAGAGAGTCTGATTGAAAGATATGAGATTGAGGAAACGGGTGAGTGAAAGGAGAACAGTGTAACATGCCAGGCTGCATGCTGCTCATTACTATATGTGTAAAGAAAATGACTGTATAGTCTTGATGGACTATAAAGCTTTGTCACGTAATCACACCAATTTAGCTATAAAAGTTCAGATCTGAGCTCCAGTGGTGTCTGGCAGATAAAGTGGTTTGCTGTATGAGCCCAGAGGCAGGAGGCTGAAATGACAGAAGGAAAATGGAGGAATCAGGCATGTCAGTGGACCAGTACACCAGATGTTGTGTCAGGCCCAGTGCACTGTGGAATCATTTATACCACCACAAACAGAAAAACAGTGAAAACAACACAAAGCTCACAACAACTAGTCAATGCTGCAGCATAACCTCAATGTTGTCACTACATGGTACAATCTTTCAGTATGAGAGGTTATCAAGAAGCTTGTTTAAAGCTCATGTAGCACCAGTATAAATACATATACCATATACTGTATATTTCTTAAAGGTGCTATATTGATATTGGACGAGTACTTGAGAACTTTATTGTACTTCTTCAGTGACAGGAGAGAGCTCTTGAATCTACAATTAGTTTTAATGATATCGATTAAACCTTTGCTTTTCCTGCAATGACTTTTTTTAGGCTCAGTAATTTTTGGTCTTTAAGAGATGCAGGCACTTAATCTCAAGTTTTTGCAGTTTTGTACCTTTGAGTTTTTCATAAAAGAACTGTTTCAGTGATGTTGCTGATCTTTTGAGGTGATTATTTAGTTGGAAGAGTTTTACAGTACCTATGTCAGACTAAGGATACTTTTACTCTTTTGTTTTCTAATGTCTAATGTCTTGACTAAAAAAAATATTGAAAATGTGTCTTTCTTTACAGCTGAAATCATAACCATTATAATAAAGTAAAGTAGTTTAGATGAAAGACTCCTAATTGTCCATAAGTGTGAACATTAAGTGTGAATGGTTGACTCTGGATATCAGCCCTTTGTTAGCCCTGTGGCAACAATGTCAACTGTGTCACTACTGTGACTTTTCTTAGTCCCCCCAGCAGTTCAAGACTTTGGTTTAAATACTTGCAACACTGACATTCCCACCAACCCACTGTGTCTTGTGCTAATATGTTAGCTGGTTAACTTGCTGGATGGTGGCCGTTGTAAACACTTCCTGTTAAACATCTGCTAAACACTAGCATGTGCCTAAAACGTTGTTTTCCATTTGATTTGTTTTAATGTGGCAACACAGCAGTCTGCCTCTGTTTTTAATTTTTTTTTTTGCAGTGGGTAAAGGAATTGATGCGGATTCTGACTTTAGTGTTACTCTGCTCCTTCTCCAGCCAGAGAAAGCAGGTGCTTGACATTTGAGGGATTCCTCAGGTACATGGAGTCCAAAGACTGCTGCGTGTTCGACCAGACCCACGCATCCGTGTACCAAGACATGGATCAGCCTCTCACCAGCTACTTCATCTCCTCATCACACAACACCTACCTGACTGGAGACCAGCTCGTAGGAAAAAGCCACCTGGATGCTTATGTTTGGTAGGAGAGTGCAGCATGTACAGCACAGCCAGAGAAAATGACCCCCATTACATCGTCAGGAATGAACTTTTAAGCTCTTTTTAATCTGTGCGATGTATAAAATTGCACATGGATTAAATTTGCCAATCAGCCAACATCAGCTGTATCCAGGATAATACATCAATCTACTTTTTGATCTCAGTCAAAACAAATGATAAGGTCAATTTAAAAATGATACAGATCTAAAATGCTCCTCCACACACCGTGATCCTCTCTTTAAGGTCTCTCCTCCAGATAACTGTGTGTTATCTGGATAATCTCCTTTACCTCTCATGTCATTGACCCACTCATGTGCTGAGGCAGACATTGAAATTGCTGTGGTCCCTTTATGGGACAATGGAGGTGATTACAAAAGGGGCTGATGGCAGCAGAAGTGCTGCATTTATGGTCCCTGTGAAAGTGCTGAGCGACCTGACTGGCAGGCAGAGTGGAACGCTCTAACCCAGCGGCCTGGAGGCTCTGGTTTATGCAGATGATGAAAGAGTCACCTCGAGGGGATAGAGGGAAGAGGCAGGGGCCAGGTGATGGGTTTTTAACACCTTAAGCCCACAGGTGGAAGAGTGAAGAAAGTAAAATATCCAAATTAGTTTTGGAAAGAAAACTTGAATCACAAAAACCTTCTGAAATGTTGAATTGGCAAGTGAGAAATAAGGGGTAAGGATGCAATTAGATTACTTATTAGAGTAAAATGTGGGTCCTGGCGTCGTTTACTCTGCTACATTTCCCCCCCTTTGTTTTTATATGTAGAAATAAAAAATGCATACACAGGAAATGTATACTATTATTATTCACTGAAATAATGAACACTGCAAAAAAAAATTTAAACGTCCATTTTCCTGAAAGACCATATAATTCATACTACTGTAATGTCATAGACATGAACGCATATAGGTGATTAACCTAGCTTAGCATTAAGAATAGATACAGTTTGTCTCTCTAAAGTTGCTCTACTATTCTTGAAAATTTGACAAAGAAGCAGTTTTTGCAAAGGTTTTTTTTCCTGTATGTACCAACTGTACTGAAGTACGGCTCAGGCTGCGATTTTCTGTCATCACCTGACTGAGCCCAAGAGAAAATTCACCAAGTCCAACCTTAGCCTTATGGTTTCCCTGATTACCGGCATGTTCGGCGTAAGAATTCAGGTAAAAGGCAAAGCCAACGTGACCAAACCCATGTGTAATTCCAATAATTTTTTGTGGGAACCTAGCCCGACTTGTCCGGTCCGGATTGCTCCCAATGGGCTCTGGTCGGGTATCCACACTCTAAACTGTGTATTGTATGCATTAGCTGTAGATAGCTCACACCTGTGTTGTCAAGTCTCAGCGGAGTGACTACAATACAACAAGTCATTTTAACATTTCAGTGTTAGTGACATTTAGATTATGGCATATTGAACATTGGGGGTAGACAGGTGCCCCTGTTTCCAGTCTTTTGCTAAGCTTGGCTAGTTGTTTCCCACCTTCTGGCTCCAGACTGAACATTAAGACGTGAGTGGTTTGTTTTTTCTTCTGTAACTTTTCTCATGCATAGGGATTATTTTCATCACCTCTGCTGTGAAAGCAATCACTAACAGAAAGAATATCTTGTATATTCTATATTCTGTAATATATAAACCTGACCTGATAGAAATGGCACAACAAAAGCTGTTGTAACAAATAATTACATTTCAGCATTATTATGGATTATTCAGATACAATATTTTATGGATATTGTTGTGATACCTTGATTTAGTTAGAGAGAAAATTGCTCAGTTTGTTTCTCAGCGCTTCCCTTTTCATTTCTCACACAGTACATTAGAGGTACTTTTCATAGCCTTTCCACAGCTAAGTGTGTGTGCATGCATCTCTGTTTGTATTTATGTGTGTGTGTGTGGGTGTGTGTGTGTGTGTTTGTGTGTGTGTGTGTGACACAGTGCTCTGAGGAAAGGCTGTCGCTGTCTGGAGATTGACTGCTGGGATGGACCAGATATGGAGCCTGTCGTCTACCACGGCTACACACTGACCACAAAGATTCTCTTTAGGGATGTCATCAAAACTGTGGAGCAACATGCCTTCGAGGTAACGTCACACACTATGTTACACGGCATGTATTTCCTGGAGTGCTGCCACAAGCATTGACCTCAGTGTCCACCCTGATAGAGCTGCATTTGCTCTGATAGAAAAGCTTTTCTTCTCTGTGTCAAGGTTGATGCTAATTGTTAGAAATAAGGGATTGGATTTTTTTTTTTTATCAGGCATGATTATTTCTTGACAGGTGTCTGCCTGCCCGGTTATCCTGTCGTTGGAAAACCATTGCTCCAAGGAGCAGCAAGAGGTCATGGCCCAGTACCTCATCTCTATCCTTGGGGAGAAGCTGCTGAGAGCTCCCTTGGATCATCTGACCACTGGAGACCTCCCAAGCCCAAATGTAAGACTCAGAGGAAGCACTGGCTATCCGACTATAAAGCTAAATGTGTGTTTAATGTTCGAGCCGCTGCTGCATATAGAGGGATAATGGTGTTTGTATGCATGGATCCTCAACATCTGTCATGTAGCACAGGAAACATGGGAAACAAGACCTTTTCATCACCACAGAGGGCCTCATTAGTCTCTCTCTGAGGCTTCCTTTGCCTCTCTCCTCCTCTGGGACGTTAGGGTGGACGTCTGCGAGCCTCTTTAATCTGGCAGAGATTCACAAAATCTAATGTGAAGCGATTGATCCCAAAAAGTGTCCGTCATTTTGAACATGTTTAAGCACTTGAGCGGATTGTTCATTTCGATTAATCTGAAACAGGAGCATCTGTTGAACATGATGAGGATAAAAAGGTTTTTCGCTGAGAGGGTGTCTCACCAGTTTCTCTGACTTGTGCTACTTTTGTTGCAAGCGAGTTCTATTTTATCCTGAGTGTGCATACAATATCTCTTCCCCCTATATATTTATCTGTATGACTCAGGGAGGGTGGGCTTACGTAGGAGCCTCTATGCTATTGGTTTAATTTTTACTCTGAACCTGCAGCAATGCTGAGTTACTGTTCATGTCACAAGTGTCACATCCATGCAGCTTCACACAAATTGGTTACCACTCAGTTTTCATTACTTTATACTCCACCACGAGATTGCTGCCAAAATGACTCTTCTCTTTTCTCTCAGTCTATGAGATATATGATATTTTAAGTATTGCAGGATAGTAGATGAAATCAGGTTCTCCAAATCAAACTAAAATGAAAGCCAGTGAGAAGTAGTGAGTCTTTAGCATTGATTTAAATGTTGCTAGGGTCTGAGCGGTTCTAATGTGAAGAGGTAAACTGTTCCACAGATTAGGATCAGCCACTGCAAAGGCCCAGTCACCTCTATTTTTCATCCAAGATCTTGATACATCCAGAAGCATTAGTTTGGTCGACCTTGGTGCTTCTGAATGGAGAAGGTGCAACAGTTAAACTTAAGACAATGGTGCTACCTCCCATTTTAAGCTTACAAACAAACAAAAATAAGGCCATGTACTGTTGTAATGTGATGGAATTCTCTTCAAGAACCTGGTGTGAAATCCTAAATTACACCAGCATAAGCAAAGTCTCTATCCCAGCTCTACAGACTGTCATTTTGTGTAACGGCAATGAAAAATGAAAGTGTGCAGAGCCAAAAGAAGCTCTGAAGCTTGTAATTTCCATACTATATGGACTCTTACAGGTTGTTGATGTCGGCAGATCTGTAATTATTTTGCATATTTTGCCTGTGCATGCATTATGTGTGACTTCCTGTGGTGTGGATCACCATAGAGCTGCTTCCAAATGTGAGACCTCAATGTTTTTTTAATTTCAGCATATTGCTGCTCATCTGCGTAGAGAGACCTATAGATTACCAAAAGATTTGGAGCTGCGGTGGTGAAACGCAGCAGCAGATGTGTGGTTCAGTGATTCGATACACCTGCTGCTTTCTCCTTCTTTATAATGGGATGCCTGGCTGTGTGATGTGAATGTATCTAAAGGACTTTGTGTCAAACCATAGAGGGGTAGTTTCTTGTTTTTTCCCCTCCATCTTTATCCAGGAGTGTGGTCTTTCAGTTTGAGAGCAGGACTTATCGATTTCCCGTTTAGATTTTGTAATGCTCTCACTGAAAGCCAAGGACTCGCACTCAAATAGCCCCTGCTTGTGCTTTGATAATATTTATCAACACTACACCTGGCATTCTATTGGCTGGGGAATTTTGACAGACTTGTAAATTCAAGTGTAAAAGAAAATATCTATTATGAATATCTGAAAGTGCAAGAGCAGATGTGCACGCGTACACAGGAGCAGCATGACATCAAGGAAAAGAGCTGACGCTGGGGCACAGGAAGTCCAAGCGGCAAAGTTTGAGCACAAGCAAAGTAAATCTAAGCCCCTGCTTGTTCTTAAATTTACCAGGTGTAGTGTTAACAAAATTTAAGCACAAGCATGGAAACCTGAGAGCAGGTGCAAGTTTTTTATGGAAAGCATTACACAATGTGAATGATACATCAATAATTCTTGCTCTCAGACTAAAATACCATGCTCTCCAATAAAGATTAACAACAAACGGGCAAAAGGAGCATTTTGAAATTTGTGTTTTATGTTTGAGGATGTGGGAACAGGGACAGTGATATGTGTTTTTATAAGTTGGATGTGAATGCGTGTGCCAAGATAAGTTAATCATTTATTTATTTCGAGGTGAATTCATACCACAGTATATGTGTGTTTGTGGGAATGCCAGGACCTGAAGTATAAGATCCTCATCAAGAATAAAAAGCTCAAGAATAAGGCAGAAGGTGCATCAGGGACAGAGATAGAGGAGAGCGTAGATGAAGGTGAGGATGGTGATGAGGAGGATGAAGAAGACGAGGATTTTCAAACCACGTCAAAGTTCTGGTCTGCGAGAAAGGCAGGGCCAAAGAAGAAAGTAAGTCAGGGCAAGAACAGGTTTAGACGCAGAGAGATTTTGAATGAAAGGTTCATATTTTAAAATATTTAAATGTAAACTCTCGTTGTTGTTTGATGAATGTTATCTTTGGTTTGTCTTCCTCTCTATCCTCAATTGATTCGAAGAAGGTGGTGGTGGCCAAAGTTTTATCTGACTTGGTCATTTACACAACGTCTGTCAAGTTCGTCAGCTTCAGTTACTCTAAGGACAATCAGAGCTGCTACGAGAACACGTCTCTGGCAGAGAAGAAAGCATGCAAGCTCGCCAGATCCTCAGGTAAACTGTCACTTATTGATTTGAAATCATGAAATGGAGCTAAGTATTAGAAAATATCATTTCGATGAGCCCAGTGGATTCACATGATTTATTATCACATTGAGCTCAAAGTCCCTCTTTTGACAAGAAATCCAATTACACCCAAGGCCATAAAACTCCATAATAGTAAATGCATATTTAACATGACATATACGACATAGGGGAGTACAATTCAGGGAATGAAGCAGAAATATTCCCACTGTTGGGGAAGTAAAAAGAGCCCACAGAGGTCTGGATCAACTGATATTCAGTTAAACTGTCATCACTCTGCTGTGCAGCAGTATATTGGAGAAGCACGGTGATGTAGAGAGATGAAATCTGTTTCCGCTGAGGAGAAATTACACTTTTCAGTCACTGAGAGACATTATGAGCCTGTTAGCCTGGTTGTCAGGGACAATGAACAGCCTCAGCTACTGTGAAGCTGTAAAAAAAAAACCTGAAGTCTCTTGTCGTTGTCAAAGCCCACAGAGGAACGATCACATACAGGCAGTGGTGTGTGCAAGTTTTTTTCCATGTCTATCCAGAATGAAGATAGTTATTCAGGAGTGGAAACCTGATCCGTTTAACACTTGATCACTAAAATGATTTCATTTACAGTATCCTGTTTCAGTTGATGAAACATGTGCATGATATTTTTCATCAAGTTCTATGAATTATTCCCTGGGAAATCAATAAAATGTTGAAAAACACCCATCCCCATCCAGATCTTCACCACCTTTAATAGGTTCCTCCCTGACCTAAATGACATCCTCAAACTAGTTTTAGTTTGATCTTGCTTACAAACCAACAAACAAATGGACAGGGGTGAAAACAGAATTTCCTTGGCCGAGCTAGATATACACTTGTTTTCACTGGATCACAGCGTTACATAGTTCAGAATGAACTCATGAACCCTCATTAACACGTATGTGTGAGAGGAGACGTCTGACCTTTTTGAACTTTGCGTTTTCGACTCTCTCAGGTGCAGATTTTGTTCAGCACAACCAGAAGTTCCTCTGCAGGATTTACCCAGCAGCCTCCAGGACGTCTTCGTCCAACTACAACCCACAGGAGTTTTGGAACGTCGGCTCTCAGCTGGGTGAGTCGGAGAGCGAGAGAGTAGAGGCCACTTTATTAAAGGGCAAAACCACACAACACACATGACTGTGTGTACAATAAGTATTGTTAAATCTCATACACGTGGCCACATGCATTAACATAGGATTTATAATTTGGCAAAAATACAGATTTTAACTTTTGCTGAACCTTTACAGATTTCTGTAAGTAGAAAGTTAATGCAATGTTTTATACGTAGAGTGAATGTAGAATTATTTTATTTACAGTTATGAAAGATGGTAGGAGTCATGGAAATGGAAATTATAAATCACTTAATACAATTAAATTAATTGGACCTATATTATACTATATATATAATTAATTGGACCCATTAGTAAATGTCTACAAAAAATAAAACATGGATTAATTATACATAAATTAACCCTAATAAATAAAACAAAACTGCTAAAAATATTAGGTATTTAAGTTATATATATATATGCATCATTCACCCACAAGCTCGAACTCTCCACCCCCCGGTCAGTGTCCCTGTCAGTCACTCTGCCTCTTCATCCATCAGCATCAATCAACCGCTGACGCTGATGTAGAGCCCTGCTGATCGATAAGCAGACTGCCTGTGCAGTTCACTTCCTCTCACATGAGTAGAACATGGGATCCTGTGGAAATGCATGGGAGATATATGTATTGGAATGTGTTCGTTCAGACAAAATGTAATATTTGCATTATTTATGTTATTCCAGGCGAACCGTAATTCAACAGCACAGCTCTGCAGCACACATGGCAACACTAGAGCGTTGGCACTGCAGAGAAACCCCACTCCACATGCTCTCACTGCAGTTACTGACTTTGAACACTCCCTGATGCAATAAACGCCATTGTTGTGTAAACATTTGGAGTCTTTGTATAATTTAGCTTCCTCCTGCAGAATGAGCTTCAGAAAAAAGGAGAATACTCAGATAGATCATCTCATGCAGCTCATTTTATTTTAACAAGCTTTGTTCTTAAGTTTGTTTTGTTGCCTCTGCTCCGTGGCTCCTCATTATCATTGTTCCAACACTGTCCCATGTTGTTTTGCAGTGGCTCTCAATTTCCAGTCTCTGGGCTTGCCTATGGACCTTAATGACGGCCGTTTCCAGGACAACGGAGGCTGCGGGTACACCCTGAAGCCGGCGGTGCTCATGTCCAGTCAGAGGAGCTTTGATCCCAGCTGTAGCCAGCACAGACTCAAAGCCACTCACTTGCTACTCAAGGTACAGATCATTGAATGCTGCATAATCTACTCAGGGTGGATTTTTGGATTTAAGGTGTAATGTTAGAGGGCTCTGTGTGCATGTGCGCTTTACGTGCATATAAATGTCTGTGCCGCACAATCTAGGCCATTGTGTAGTAAAGCTCATTTTACTCCTTGCCCCCAGATAAATGCTTTCCTGCCGGATGCTGTGAACCAACAATGATGTAAAACTCCCTGAGAGTGTCTGCATTTAATGAGATTATCTCCGTCAGAAAGTAAAGGGAGAGGAGAGAGACGGGCGATCAGACGCAGGTTCCAATTAAGAAATGCCCCTTTTCAATTATTCTAAAAGTCTTGAAAGAGAGTAATAGCAGCTTTGTTTTACACATGGCAAAGAGTGAAGACAGTCACAAGTTACATCGAGTTACAGCTTTTCAGTCAACCTGTGACGATTGCAGTCACACATATGATAAGGTCCTTATCATAAGGACAGAAGATAATGTGATAAGATATATGAGATACACATCTTTTATAGATAATATATATAATATATATAAGATATACAGGACATTGTACAGTAAAGACATGTGGAACTGCCTGTGATCACATGGGACTCACAGCAGACGAGGGAACATTGTAGTTTCATGATCATCAACAATTTGGGACTCATAGTGAAAATACTTCTTAAACTGAATCACTCTGCTTTGGGATCTGTCTCCACCATATTACAACACATGGGACCACATTTAAATTTACTACGTCCTGTTTTTTATTTGGATCATCCTCATATATATCAGTCCCCTCAACAAGATCGAGATTCATACATCATTAGGGGGGCAGCTGTTGTTAGGGGGTAGAGCGGTCAGATACTTATCCTTACAAATTTACTGTTCTCTGAGAAATCAATGAAAATGTTGAAAATGTCTGTGTTAAAAAAAGTGAAAAAAAAAAACCCTGATCTGGAGCCACACCCTCTTATGTCATGCTCCACCCCTCTGCAAAACTTCATGGAAATCGGTTGCGTAGTAGATAGATCCATTTTTCAATGACTTATTCGCATAAAAACTTTTGACTACTTGTTCTTAAACATGATTTTAGTTCGGCTGATGTTTTAGTCTAAAAGCAAATGATCATAAGTGCATTTAAACTTGACTGGTACAAGAGCAGGATGTCATCAAAGTTGCATTGAGTCTCTCTTAAACAGCTAAAAGCAAAGTTCAGAGTGCTCCAGTAGAGTGCTTCATGTTGTTTTGTTCTTTTAGTCAAGGTATAGACTGGAGTGAGTTCCCAGATTTACAGCATTGTTGTTCATGGAAAGGTTTGGTCAAACAATGTTTGGATTCTGTTACCTCCAGCAGGGAGGTTGTTTTCACCCCTGTCTGTGATGGAAGGATGGGACATGGGTCAAGACAGAACCAGTTACATTTTGGTGTGGACCAGGACAAAGGGACAGATGCAGGAATTTTTCATCACTGCTTTTGACATTGGGATATAGAATGTTTATGTTAACATTTTCACAATTTTACCCAGAGAATACTTAATGGATCTTCATGAAACCGATATGTACAAGTGTGTATGATTGATTTTTTTTTTTTTTTTTAATTTCAGTTGATTGAGTCTAAGGGAATTGTTGGGCCTTGGTGAAATTGTCGTTACCTCCTTTGGGTTTGGGTGGTGTTATAAAATAGATGCAGATCACAAAACCTGAACAATTATAACCTAGATTATTTGCATTGCTAGTCGGTAATGAGAAACAGCTTTTTGTCATCTTGGTAAACTGACTTATAAACGGTTTTCTTATGTATCACCTGGATCCAGTGATGCATCATGGGTTATTTGTTCTTTCCACTTGTACATGTTGCTTTCAAAAGTTCTCTATAAGTATTGGCTCTACTGTACCTGTGATGGTGAATACTTTATGATGATGATGATGTGTAGTTAAATATAAGCACATGAGACATGGCCACACACACACACACACACACACACACACATCTTCCCAACACAGTGCGTGACATATGTGCTGAGCTCAATTCTTGACTGCCCTAGGGGAAAAAAAACCCTCTTATTTATTCACATCATCACTATGTATTATTCGATCACTTCAGGGAAAATCCTGCCATCTTGCATCAGCACTAGACTCAGTAGTAATCAGTGTCATGAGCAGCATTCAATAGGTAGGGTCACATTTTCAATATTTAAAAATCAAATTATTCATCAGCTCTGGAAAACAATATTTCCCCTTGAGCTTTAGTGAGATTATTTAGCATCAAACTGTTTACTATAAGCAATTGTCTTTTTTTAGATCCTGATTTCAAACAGCTATGTGTGTATACACTCTGTAGTGTGGACCGCTGAACGTTTGTGGCATGACTTCAGGGGAGGGACTGTAATTTTGGGCCGGACACTGTAAAGCTCCATCAGAGCCAAGTGGGGCGTATCGTGATAAGTACCAGCAGGTTTGTGTTTGATCATGGGCTGGGGTAGGGAAGGCTCAGTGTGAGAGGACTGCAGATCATCCTGCCCCTCTCCACACTTAATTACAGCTTCCCCTCTATTCTTCTTTACTCTTACCGCCTCTCCTGTTCTACCTTCTGTTGTTTATCCCTGGATAATCTTTGATTCTTACAGGCCCCTCATGTGACTCTCCATATCGTCTGTGTGTGTATTTACCTGCAGGTGATCAGTGGGTCCAACCTTCCTATCCCCCGGAGCGGCAAAGCTCTGGACCCCTTCGTCAGAGTGGAGATTAATGGGATTGCATCTGACTCCTGCAGAAAAAACACACACACTGTCAAACACAATTGTAAGTACTGAATTGCAAACAGCAGAGTTTTTATACATTTTGTTAGGGCATCTCTAGAAACAGTTTGACTGGCATCATGGGATTTTTCTATGGCAGCAGTATTATTCAATTTCTGTAAGTTCCTCTTTTTCTTCCTGTTAAAACTCTTTGCTGATAAGCTGTGGATGGGCTTCAGAGGAGAAATGTGCTGATGAAATTCTTCAAACTGTAGAAGTGCTTTTCCTTTGAAGGGAACTCTGTCACACACTACTGTCACTAAGACTGGAAACATGGAGTCGACAGTCACTGCACCAGTTGAATCCTTACGCATACAAAGATTTTTTGGAATTATCTCATCACCATTTCACCAACGTTGATAATGACTGGGACTAGTTCATTGGTTTATGATGATAACTATGAAAATGACTGTTTAGGTCTTAAATTTACAGCCTGTAACTATAATCAGACTTTCAAGTGCAGAAGTTAATTCCTCAGCTGTCGAGGGTTTTTAAGGACCTCTCACATTTTAGGTGGATCAGCCTTAAACACAGTCTGTCTCCTTTAATTTGGTGCCTGCATTTTCACAAATGTACTTAAGACCCAAACATAACATTAAGAGATACATTGTTGTGTGGCTGCCGCTGAAAACAGACAAAGATGGAGAGAAAAAAAGAGGAGATAATAAAACGTCCTAGAGGCTGCAGAGCACCAGTGCATGGGTATAAATCATAAAATCATTTCACACTATGAAAGAGATGAGGTAACTTGTGAATACAAATGAATGTAGATTTAAAAGAAAACAGAAGAACTTGCACAAATTGCTTTGAATCAGAAATGAGTTGTGAATCACAACAGACTCATTAATTATCTACGTGTTCACTCCGCCTCTGTCACTGCACAACTGAACCCGTGTATCACTCGTCACGCATTATTATGTCATCAGGATCATATTGTGGTCAACATGGTATCATGATAAACATTACACCTACTAAACAAATCCATATTTGCAGTGGTGGGATGTAACCAAGGACATTTACTTCATTATTCATTTCTTTTTACTTAAGTAGATTTATGTTCAGGTACTGTTCCCTTTAACTTTTTTACACTGTGTTACACTTAAAATGAAGAGGAAGAGGCCATTGCTGAGATTCAGACATTTATTAATATGAATCTCCAGTAGCATCATCTACAGCATTATTTATTATTATCTGCCTGTTTTATTGTTGTATTCAAAAAAAATATATACAGTAGGCACAGTTAATGATGTAGTAGACCATAAAGTTCAATCCATGCATCCATTATCTATACCACTTATCATTTTGATAGTGGTGGGGCTGGAGCCAATCTGACATTGACAATTTTCTGTGGGTTAGGGTTAGGTCACAATAAATTTCATATACAAATACATGAGATCCATTATCAATATAAAACCTTTATTAGAGAAACTAAACCCATCAATTGTTATTGGTTGTAATAATCTGGTGAATTGTGGTTACCATTACAGCTCTGACTCCTCACTGGGACACCGACATGATCTTCAACATCAGCGTCCCCGAGCTCTGCCTCGTCCGCTTCTGTGTGCGAGATCACACCGGCTTCCTCAGTAGTGACTTTGTGGGCCAGTACACTCTGCCCTTCAGCAGCCTGAAGAAAGGTGAGTCACAGAGACACGGAGAGTGACAGCGGGTGAGGGTGCGGGGGAGGGGAGTCAAAAGAGAAGAGCTAAATTACATCAGGTGACATTGTGTGGCCATCATTGTATTTCCCTTCAGTCACCCTGTCAGCGTTACTGAAGGTTGGTCTCTGCTCTGTGCTTCAGTTTGTCTTCAAATGCTCCTGTGTGTGTGTTTGCATGTATATATAAGATGCGCAAGTATTAACATATACACACATTTCTTTTCACCTCCAGGCTATCGCTGGGTACCTCTCCTGTCCCGAGACGGATGCAGTCTGGATCCAGCCTCCCTCTTTGTCTTTGTCTGGTATTCCTAAAAACAGACTCCCTCTCTTACACACACTCACACACACACAAGCACACACACAAGAAGCGTGGCTGATGCAGCAACAACAAACAAAAATATATAAATAAATCAAAAAAAGCTCAGTTTTCCTCAGATATAAATACCAGTTTTATTGTGAGAAAACACGTGTGTATTTTTCTACAGCATGCACAGTGAGCTGCAGAGGAAAACATCACCAGGTTCCGACAGGGCTTAAAAGACAGGAACAAAATACATTACATTAGATTTCTATTGTGGAATTAATAATAGATGCAGACTAAGTGCAGTTATTGCACATGTGATGATCTTATACCCAACCACGAGATAGTGATGCTTTCAGGTTCCAAAGCAATACATTTTATATTAAAGGTGGGGTAAGTGATATTAATTCAATACACTATTTGTCAAATTCTGCTAATATTCCCTCACACCTCCACTAGCTGTACATTCTGTGTATGTGCTGGAAAAAAAAAAGTTTTAAATAAATAGCCCTGACTCTATATTTGGAAAAGAAAGAGAGCTGGTATTAACATGTAGTTTCTGTGATAGTGCAGGTGTGAACGCACTCAGATCTGAAACTGATCCAATCACACCAGACCGCATTCGGAGGTGGTCTGGGTCCACATTTTTTTCAGCTGTGTGAACACAAATCCGTCCATTACAAATCTTTTTCCCTTCTCATTGACTTATTTGTAACCAAATATCAATAGTGATCACCACATAATAATCAATACTTTCCTTGAATTGGTAAACATCTTTATTTACAACGCAACTGCACAAGATTCATTCAGCGCTTCTCTCTAGTGCAGACAGACAAACACACACATAGACACACACAGACACACATCGGACACACTTGTGTACTGGGTAAAAACAACATAACCTGGTCTTCGTGAACAGAAATGATGTACGTGCTTATTTGCATATAGGGTGGAGAAGTGAGATCTGATCACGAGATGCATGTGGGGCCACTTGTTTACATCAGGTGTGTACGATGATGCGTTTGTGATTCGGGCCGTGACAACATTTGGGTTCACAACCTGTGATTATTCACCTGTTCTCTGCCTGAAAAGAGGAGAGGAGCACTACAGGCTGAACTAACTATGGTTGATGTGTTGTACCTGTTGCGGAAATGCCGGAGAAGCCAGCCTCATTTTGTGTGGGTCCATTAGACCGCCAGGAGGCCCACAGCTCTGGAAATGTCACAGTATTCTCCAGGAGCTGTGTCTGGATGACCAGACAGAACTGTGGGTGGTTTGATCACCCGCTAGCTCGGGTTGTTGCCAGGACCTGACTCTGGTGAGTTTCATTCTCAGTGCTGAACGGCATTCCTGACATCACGTCATGCAAATGCTTTGCTCTAGTTCAAATATGTCAACTCGGGTGATAGATGACAAAATAGACACGAAATCTGCATTTATCGTGTTGTGCATTGACCTTGTTTGGGGCGGAAGATGCAAAATTTGCGTCTATTCGTGTCTTTGCATTATTTTTCTATGTAATCTCATCGTGCGAAAAATGTGCATGTATAATGTATAATTATACACTGTAATTTGCATATGAACGCACCATTGCACTGTTCCAGCCAAACACCAAGGGTGTTCCTGCTGGTGCACAGGACTGGGGGCGTTCAGTGGCTCTAGGACTAAGACAGAGGTGTCTGAACCAGAAACGATCATAAACAATATATGCTAATGATACGCTAATCCTCTTTCTTGGAATGATTTTGAAGAACATCACACGATGACAGATAATGTCATCAGTCCTCTGCCTTCTACTACAGAGGTAGGACGACAACCTCGCAAAGGTTCCTCAGATAACGTACACCACGCCTACTTCAGGTAACGAAATGATGAAGACATGCGTGAACATCTATCAGCTGTGGAGAGACCACCAGGAGTTGCCTCTGGACTGCTCTGTGTGCTGAGGCAACCACAATAATGTCCTCTGTGTGGGCAGCAGCCAGTCACTACCACCGGTGGTGTAGCGTTCACGGTGCATCAATGTATGTCTGTCTGTTACTTCAAGGGAAGACGAAGTGTGTGTATACACACACACACACACACACACACACACACACACACACACACACACACACACACACACACACACACACACACACACACACACACACACACACGCAGCTGATTCTGGTCATTGAACGTGTCTTGTGTTTTATCACAGAGGGTGTTTTTTGTCTTCAGATAAGGTTAATGTTTGTGATGGCCAACTTGTTGAAAGCAGTGGTGCACCGCAATGCACGTGCCGTTCCCCAGAATCAGTTACCCCCCCTTTGAGGCTGAAAGTGATGAGTCACACCGGGATACATTCACGCTGAACATTCCGATGAGCGAGTAGCAGCCAGCTCTCACTGTGAGAGAGCCAACAGGGAATAATATAAATAGCTTTCACAGAGGTTTTTACATTATTGAGCCAAATCCAGTGCAGGGGAGTCTATTTCTATCTGCGTTCATCACTGAGTACTGTGAATGAGGAGGAGGAGAGTGCGGGTCAGCAGGCCTGTCAGGAGGAGGATGGCATTTAGACCTGCCTCAGCCTTGAAAGAGGCCATATGTGTGTGTGTGTGTGCTTTTTTTTCGGGGGTATTTGTACAGGCATGTGAACATCTGCCTCTGCATGTTTGTGCATGCATGTGCATAACTGTGTCTGGACGCACTGATGGATAAGACAAAGGATGGAGAGAGAGAGGGGAGGTGGGGGTGTTAAGTCAACCCCTCAGGCCAGAGAGGCAGTGTTGTCATCCTGCTCACACACACACTCTCCTCACCCCTCTCTCCTCACCCCCTCTCACCAATTCCACTGGTCAAGGACACCCAGTTGTCACAGCCTAAAGGGACAAACAACACGTTCAGTCCAAGCAGGTAACAGACAGGCAGCACCGACTGACAACAACAACATCCCCTCCCCCTCAATCTGCACTGATGAGTCTCGCACACGCACATTTACAAGAACAAAAACAATGTACAAATGAAAGTGCACGTACAATAATTAAAATAGTTTGTTTCCTTCATACATCACCAAGACTGCTTCGAAACAATCGAAAAGATATGTATTAAAATAATTGAAAAAAATAAGTGGAGACGGTAAACGACGCTTTGCACAATAAACAGTCTCTCCCCCTGAGTCTAGTGACTCGGATTTGTAACGTCTTCCAGTGCATTGAGCTCAGGGTTCAGTGAGGTTCAGTTGCATCAGATAAATAGTTAAAAACGTCAGTGCACACTTCCTCCTCTCAGGTGAATCTCCCACACTTCATCAAGTCTGGATCCTCTCCCTCAGTGTGGCTACGCCCTCTGCTGGCAGCAGGCTCACAGTGCTCTCATGTCAGACTGCACAGTTCCCGAGGGGAAACCATGTTTTCTTGTCAAGCAAGTTGTCCTCCAGTCTAATGTTGGTCGCAGCCACGAACGTCTTCTTGCTCTTCACCGTAACTTCCAGCACCATCCCATAGAGCAGTGGAACAAAGCTGTACTCCAGCTGTGAACAGGAGGCAGATGTTTGAGTTATCAGTTCTTATCAACTCGGCTCTGCATGCGGCCTCCACTGTTTGGCTTTTATCTGAAATCTGTGGTTTTCCTATTCACATAAAACATGCAACATAAAAGGGTGGTAAGAGGCTGTCAGAGCTGCAGGGTCAGAGTCCGCTGTGTTTAACGCTCAAAGATCTCATCACGCTCACACAGCGAGGAGAGCAGCGCCGCAGGCAGAGCTCAAGTTGGAAGTGAACGTTACACGCATCAGTCAGATTGAGTTTGTGCATCATCTCAAGAGGATCCAATACGTTCATATGGATTGATGAGAAGCAACATTATCCATTTGAGATTGTGTTTTTCGGCACCTGGTGAATTTAGGTCCAATATTCATTCGTTGTTGTTGATCTCCATCAACTCCTGAAGAAAGTATCTGGTTCTCTAGCTGCTGAATGATCCACTGTGTTCACAGCTATAGCCATGAACTGTGTCTGTCTGTTACTTAGAATCCTATTAAAAGTACAGTGTGTAGAATTTAGTGATATCTAGTGTTGAAGTTGCATGTTGCCACTGAACACCCCTCACCTCACCCTCTCCTTCCAAACATGACAAAGAACCTGTGGTAGCGTCAGTTGTCGCAAAGGTGTTTCGTTTGTCCAGTCTGGATTAATGTAAAATACATGGCAGCCTCCGTAGAGAGGACCCCCTCGATGTAAATATAAAGTATTTAAATATAAAGGGCCTTTTCTGGGATAAAGAAAACTACAATTCATACAATTTAGATGAAACAAACTAGTGAAAACATCATGAGGATTATTCTACATTACATTTCTGCCAATAGATCCTTTCACCTAAATCTTACACACTGGACCTTTAAGATTAAATTTTATGGATATAGCAAGTTTTGAAACTGTAACAAAGTCCTTTACAAATTAAAGGTAGAAGGAAAACAACATGAAATAGTTAAAAAGAAATTCAAACAATAGGAAAAAGTAAGTGTTAAAACCAGAAGCAGGGCAAAGCACACCTATAAATGTGTTATTAATGAGAATATGAAAATAAGTCTTTCCCTCGACCAAGGACGTCACACCATCATCTGCCTTTGTCTGTTAGTAGCAGGATTATGCTAAACTACTGGACAGATTACCACGAAATTTGGTGAAAGGATGTTGTATAGATTTGGGAAGAAGCCCTTGAATTTAAGGTACATTCAGGGGACTGAAAATTATGCTTCTTTTTAATTGGATGTAGATCAAATAAAAATCTGGATCTAGTGAATTTGAATGTGGTTTAATATTCTACAGCTTTCCTCATGTAAAGCATATGTTCTTGCAGTAAGGATAGCAGAGAAGGTGACGTACCAGTTCATTGAAGGTGGGGTTGTCATTATTGCGGACCACCTTTGTCCTCCTCTTAGAGCGCTCCTGAGGGTCTGGTCTCAGGCGCATAACCACGTAGGCGTCGGGGTTAGAGCCGTTCGCATTTTTCTGTTGAAAAGAGAAAAGGCTGCTCCTCAGCATAAACCAGTAAGCATTTCTACAAGGAACCAATTTACAACATTTGCAATGAGAATGTTAAGACCTGGTGCACACTAGAGGAGTTTCAACCCTTAACTGATTTTAAAAACATTGAAGTTCACGGACATAATGACAGGTTTAACCGATATCAAATTATAATCGTCTGAACACACGCCCAAGGTGGTTGGGCCAGAACGTCACAGCCGTTTCTAGGTCACGATTTCACAGAGGCGATTGCAGGGACTCACAGAAACTTGCGTGATCAAACATGACTTCAGAAGAAAAACAAACATGGAGGGGGATGAACTTTCGTGTGTGTTTTGTTGTGCAGCGAAAAAACAAAAAAGAAAAACAATCTGTGGAAGAAGTCATGGCTGAGGAGGGGGAATAATCTTTTGCAGCGTGAGTTGGAAACATAAGTCGACGCCTCCCGGTTACCTCGTTCTCATCGGCAGTTATGGATTTAGGATGATTCTAATCGATAATCAGAGGGGACAAAACTGATCAAAAATCAGCCCAATAATCCTTTAGTGTGCACCGGCCCTCAGAGTGAAGGAAACTCACAATGTTCTTCAGGTGTTTTACCAAAACCGAGAGCTTAGAGTTAACATAAGAAATGTAGAGCTGGATCTGTGGACCTGCTCCTGCAAAAGATCAGTGTGTCAGGGCCAGAAAAAGAGTTCAAAAAAAATATTCAGCAGAATCAACTTTCACATTCAAAATATAAATCTTTTCATTTAAATCATCTTTATTTCTTTATATAGAAAATTACCTGTCGCCACATTTTCTTGGACTTTGCCAGGGCCGTCCAGGAACAAGCTGCACACGAACTCATTCTGCAGTGAGATAAATGAACAAGTTAGAGCCAGGTAAATATCACAGGGAGGAATCAAGCAGTGATGTAGAGATGTAGAGGAACTCACTCCCTTGCATGGTCCCTCAAACAGCTGCTTCAGGTATTTATTCAGCAGCGACATCTTCCCAGCAGTGGTGAAGGACCACCTCGGAAACCTTTCAGGGAGAAGAGAGTGAAGACATGCATCCAGTTATTTTATAACCGTGAAAGAAAAAGTTAAGTTAAAATTAAAATAGCTGTGATATGTGAGCTGGATCTGTGCGTTGTTTTTTTCTTCACTTACTGGGGCAGCATGGATTCAATGAAGTATTTCTGTAGCTGCTTATGGATCAGCTCAAACTGCCCAAATGTCTTCTCACTGGTCAGAAAACCATCATCAATGGTTACTCTGAGGTCATACATCTGCAAAGCCACACATCATTGAATAATATTATGTACAATTTTCCTTGTTCAAGCACACAGTGTACTCCAAAATGTGATTTATTGCAGTATCATATTTATTTTTGATACAGTTAATAAGTGACTAGTTATTTTCATATTGTCAATTATATGTGAAGCATTTTGAATTGAACCTGCATGAAAGATGCTATATCAATATATTTTTTTTACTTCAGGGGCCAAATAGATTTCAGTAAAGAACTTTGTCACACACACACACACACACACACACACACACATATATATGAAGAAATGTACGGCTTATTCAGGAGGAAAGACGCCTGCATGGAAGCAGGACATGGATACAAAATAATTCTGCTTCTAAAAGCCCATGGTTTTGGTTACATGCCCTTATCATCAAAACTATCCAATCTCGTTGTCTTTTGCCTCACCACATCTTTTTCCTTGACCTTGAATCCCTGGATGACAGCTTCTTGGATGTTGGTGCTGGGAGTGGGGATGCTGTCCCTGGTTAGCGGTTCTTGCTTCTTCCCTTGGGCCATGTTGTGCGTCAGGAAGTTAAACTTGACTGCAACACAGCCCATGCTCTCCTTGATCTTCCTGCATCAGGAGGGACACAAACACCGATAAATACAACTGTGTCTGATAACTTGCATCCAAAAGATAAAACAGCAGATATCAAATTTGTGTGATGCACATTAAATTACTTTGTAAAGTAGGATGTGGCCTCCAGGTCGGTGTCATGAGGTCTGAGGTTGTTCTGGACGTACTGCAGGTCATTAGAATCCTTCAGTTCTGGCATACCAGCATGCAGCATCTGGTCGCCACATTCACACCATGAGCGAGAGTTTGTTATATAAAACATGATCTATTCTCAGATATAACTGTGAAGTTATTATTCAGCAAAGGGCTCACCAGCTCCAACAGGCTGAGTATCAGTGCCGAGCGCCGTCTGATTTTGTTGTAAGCTTCACAGCAGAGCTCCACGAAGCGATGCAGGCGCTGAGGCTTCTGCCCCCCGCCTGTGATGAAGTGCTGCATCTCAGATGTAAAGATGAAAGGTGAGCGGTCCCTATCATTGCAACATAGAGTGGGAGGGGGCTCTTGTTAATTCACATTGTTGTCTTTGAACAGGGATGCTGGAAGTCTTTTCGAGTTGGGGATGCTGGGATCAAGTCTATATCATGCATATTCTTATTCATTTGCATGACCCACACTATTTTATACACGTTTTAGAAAAAGCAAACAATCAGCAAACTCTGCTTTAGGTTCTCAAATTATTTTTTTGACACATTAAATACACTGTTAGCAGCAAAAATCCACAATCTTTTCAGCTCGTGTTTAACGTAGAAAAGCCTGCAACTATGCTACCCTTAAAATGTTACTGTAGAAAATATACATTTCTTTAATTGATTTTAGAAAACCTCTTTTCCCTGCATTTGCCCTCCCTCACCAGTAGGGTGTGCTGCAGCCACCCCCACCTCCAGCATCCTTGTCTCTGCTACTAAAACAGTAAAGCCAGTAATTTCACTTTGACAGTGCTGCTTGCCTTTTTATCGACTTGCCTTTTAAAGCCTCCAAACTTCTGCGCATTCCCCATAATTTTGCCAAAGTCAATGTGGAACATGTGTCCGCTGTGTTTCAACATGATGTTGTCGTTGTGGCGGTCGCAGATCCCCAGGATGAACGTGGCCACACACCAGCCTGCGCACGAGTGGATGAAGTTCATCACAGCCTGCATTTACACAGTGGAGCAATGTTACACAATGCACGACAAACTGAATAATCAAGAACGATCAATGCAAACAGGTCACATTAAAAATCGTGTGTAACCTTTTCATAGTCCTCCTTGGTTTTGTTCCATATGTGGAACCACTTCTCCAGCGTGTCCTCCCGTAGGGTCCCACCCAGACCTGACTCCTGATGAATCTTCCCCAGGGTCACTGCCTCTGGAACCACTTCCACCAGACCTGACAGCCGCATAGATTAGAAACATAGAAGTGAGGTAAACATTAATTAACACAGCCACGCAGATATAACACAGGAAATATTCATATACAAATCAAACTGACCCTGATCTGTGCCTGTGGACAGACACCTGTAGGTGATCATTTGCATGTCCAGTCCCTCCTGGAGCCAAACCCTGTCCATCACACGGACTATCTGAAGCACCAGCATGTCCTGACGCAGGTTGTCTCCTGTCTGAACAACACAATACACTGAGTGATGAAAATGTGTCTCTTTGACATGGTACTTAGAGTATAAGTACCACGTCACGTGTAGCAATATGAGCGAGCTGTTCGGTAACCAATTTTAATTCCCTTAGAAGGGAAATCTGGGGAATAAAGAACCACATTATAACCAACTAATTGAACGATGGTGGAGACTTGTCTGGCTGTGCAAGATGATTACCAACCTTGCAGATGACACCGACCTTCTTGGCCAAAGGGTCGGTGCAGACGAACGTGATCCCCAGAGGAGCAGCGTTGGAGTTGTAAAACTTACAGGCCTGAAGGTAACACATCAAAGGAGGAAACACTGAAATAGTACAATGCTGAGTGTGTATGAAATAAAAGTAATGAAATATAGTTTGTCAGGGAATCTGTGACCTACACAACGTTTGATAACTTTAATGTATATGAGAAACCTTTAAGAACTGGGAGATGAGCATGTTAACATGCAATTTAACGGGTTTTACCTTTTCTTATGACTGGACTTTGTCCTTGTAATCGAGTATTTTTCACACGTTTCACACATGTACTCAAACTTTTACTTGAGTAAAGGATCTGAATACTTCATACAACACTTCACAGCTTCATTCCTTCCTTCAATTATGTCACACATTCTCTTGTGTATCTGACATCCCAGGTGGATTTTCTTTATCAGAGAACCTGTGATGACTTCATCTATCAGTAGTTTACATCCCTCTAAAGAACACAGCAAAGATGGCACTTTCACAATACTTCCTCCTCCGCAGGCATTTGTAAAAAACGCTTAGAAATTCTTGGAACTTTCAAACTTTATGAATGAAACATGAAACAAGAGCATTGTATCACTGATGTTTGTGGCTAACTTTAATCTCCTCAGAAAGTCTGCAAAAACACACTTACCATTTGGTTTCTAACAAACACATTAATAATCCAATTCTTTATACATTTCTCCTAAACAATATTAAAAGATATCAAAGCTCACAAATTCCCTGACATTGGTGTAATGTGTTGTGAAATGTTTTTACATCCAAGTCCACCGCCTTCACACGGACGGCAGGATCCAGTGGCAGACCACAGGTGATCCCGTCTTTGAAGAAGCTGCCAATCTTCTCCTTTTCTGTGTTCACCACAGTCTGCGGACAAATTCATCAAATTACAAACAAATTAAAATAAAATGCCAAACTTGCACAGTTAGTCACAAAGAGTAGAGGATTATGCGTGCATGATGATTACAGACCTTACGTCGAGCCTTGTCAGCAGTGCGGACCCTGTCAGCCACCTGCACCAGCTCGGACACCAGGTGCGTTTCTTGCTCCAGCTCCTGCCTCAGTGTCCGACCACAGCAGTGCAGCAGCGCTGCCTGAATCTTACTGTACCAACTCTGATAGTAAGGGTCAGTGTGAGCATCCTCCAGCAGCCTGTCAACATAGAAACATTAAAAATTATAAAAACTTCGGTGATCAAACAGCAGTGAAAAATACAGAACACAAACACACACACAATAATACGAAAGCATAGATTTATTCTATAGGCAGAAATTTAATATAAAATAATCCTAGTGATGTTTTCACTAATGTGTTTAATCTAACTGTACAAAATGTTGTTTTCTTTACCCTAAAATGAGCCCTTTATATTCAAATACTTTATATTTTCATCAGGAGCAGGTCCTCTCTACAGAGGCCCAGACTGGACAAACTCAACCTTTTGAGTTTTTATGACAACTGAAGGCTGCCACAGGTTCTCTTTCATGTCCGAAGGGGAGGGTGAAGTGAGGGGCATTCAGCTGCAACATGCAACTCCACCCCTAGATTTCACTGAATTCTACACACTGAACCTTTAATGCATTATAGTGACTTTTTTTATTTTCATGCAAACTTTGATTATATTAATATTTTATGCTTGAACATGTTTGAGTGGATGAAACTATCAAAGTTATTCTAAATCTACGTCCCCTCAGTTTGACATCTGACTCGGTCGCTCACCAGTAGAGCTGCTGGGCGATTCGTATGTTCCTCAGTGATCTCTCCAACAGCAACATCACCAGAGGTCCTTCCAACTCCCACTCACTCTTCAGAGCCTGCAGGACATGATGACTGAACATACATGTCATTCATCACACTACTGAGGAAAGTAACAAAGTGTGACACCCACACTACAAATGGTTTGGTCCTGTGCTGAGATATTTACTTATGAAGCTTTGCGTTAGTTCATGCAGGACACAGTGTCATGTGCTCAGCTGTCTGCTACCGAAAGATGCTCGTCAGCCACCCACCAATCACAGCTCATTCCCTCACCAAAGCGGTCCCTTTAAATACGATCTCATCCTCACTGCTCCTTGCTCAGCTACACTGCCGCCCACGCCTGCTGCCGGCAACTTGCCTCCATGACCCCAGCCTCCACCTTTGTAGCACCGAGTCCAAACACGGTTGTGGTAAGCGATATTCATCCTAAATAAAGGCACATTGCCTGCTACACCCAACAGGGGGTTCTGCACATGTTCCCTGTTTTATCTTAGCACGCTGCTTGGCTAATTCAGGGAACATCCAAGGAATGGAGCCTTCACTGCCAATCAGAACTGTATCCCCATTTGCAACAAATGGGTAAATCATGACAAAGTGTTCCTGACTGAAATAAGGATATGGATAATGTGGAGGTGTGTGAGGGTGTTGGTGTTTTTACCTGGACCAGCTGTGGCAGAAACTCCTCCAGTTCTCCATCAGATATCTGATCAAAGTAATGAACCGCAGCTCTCCGCACAGTCTGATCATGAAAACTGAAAAAAGATGTGTTCAGACTGATGGAAACATAAATCATGGTTGTGATGTTCGACAGGTCTGCCTGTTGTGTTGAGTTCACTGTCCCTAGAAATCCTTATATCAAACTAGAATGGCTCACAGTAGAGCTCATACATCTGCCAAGGCCAAACAGGCCCCTTCAATCAAACCAACAAAGTTCACACACTCATAGATATCAGTTCCATTAATGTGCTTTCAAAAACTCATTGAATTTTGGTTCAGATCCAGATCAGAGGGCAAATCTAAGATTTTTTTTATAACATTGCAAGATTTGGCCTTTAGTTAAATTTTTTAACATTTTCACTGATTTCCGAGATAATAATTCATGGATCATGATGAAAAAATACCAGGCACATTTAGGGGACTGATATCTATAAATGAGTGTAATTTAATGTGGATCCAAATAAAAAGCTGGATGTAGTGAATGTGGTTTCAGCTTGTTTCAGCTGCTGTATGGTAACAACATAAAAACCTTTGAAGGTTTCAGTGTGTAAGATTTAGGTGAATGGGATCTATTGGCAGAAACTGAATATAAAATAATCCTAGTAATGTTTTCACTCATGTTTAATCATCTAAATTGTTTATTTTTCCCTAGAATGGGCCTTTTGGATTTAAATACTTTATATTTACATCTTGAGCAGGTCCTTGAGAAAGGTTGCTTGTTTTTTTTTTTTTCTTACTGTAGTCCACAGTGGACTAAGTAAACTTGTTATGCCAAGTGAAAGCTACCACAGGTTCTCTCTCACGTTTGGAAGGGAACTTCACCACTAGATGTCACTAAATTCTGCACAAAACCTTTAATTCAGAATTACTATGTTTTGCTTCAACTAAGTCTTGCAGAAGGCTTAGGTAGAATACATTTTCACTAAAAGTCCTGCAGGATTGTTTTCAATGTTTATTCACAAATCTCTAGTTGAGAACTCTAATGTGGCCCTACCTGTAGGTTAGTTTTAATTTAAGGATGCTGTTGATGAAGGTATGTGCTCTATTGAGTGCAGGTCTAGTTTGTGTATATAAGTCAGTGTAGTCTACCTGTCACTGAGCAGGAACAGCGCCTCCTCAGGTAGATGAATAGGCCAGTTCTCTACAACAGTATAGATCTCTGTCAGGTATTCAGGCTTCCACTGGAGAACTCCCCCCAGCATCAGGTGGAGGAAAGTGCTTTCTTTGTCACCACAGTGTCGCTTCTCCCAGAGGAAGGTTTTCTCATTTTCTGTTAGACTGAGAGAAGAGATCTTATGGTTAGAGATACAGATACAGAAGAAATCCAGGGAAAATAATTCTCTCTTTAGTTAAATTGTACATGCTCAAAAAACATAATATTTGAGTTGTTTTCTTCTACTCACAAACAGAGGCAGTGCTTCTTCGAGACGTCCAACATTTTCTTTTGCAGCTCCGCACACGGCTGAGTGAACATGACTGAACCAGGCAGGGCGATGGGCCTCTGATATGTCCATTTGAAGTGATTTGGAAACTCAAGCTGGAATAGAGCAATAGTGGGATGACGTATTGTGCAGGTAATGTGTTGTAGTTTGGTGTTTTGCTCAACAGGGGGCAGATTTGTTCAGTAGTACTAACCTGCAGTATGACCCCAACAGGTTGAGTGTGGCTGTCGAACAGGGCAGGGGAGGGAGGAGCAGGGATCCAGGCCAAGGTGGACAGACTGAGCAGGACGGTCCCTGTTACCAAAGTCCTCCACACACACAGCACACACACTGTCTGTCACTAATTACTGTATTAACTGTTGTGCCGTATTAAATGTTTTAGCACAAAATAATAAATTAAACAAAGCACTTTGTAGAATCATAATAAAATGTGTAATAGCAGAATTCATAGACATAGATTTAAATCATATGCAAAATAAGATCAGTTAAATCGGTAACAGTAATCAATACCATACCACATCCCATAGTAATCCGCTCAGTAGTTATTATGTAATGTTGCTTATTTACACAAACAAACAGAGGATAGTGGTGAAAAAATAACCAAACAAACAAATCATTTTAAGCGATGTAGTTTAGGTTTAATGACAAAGTGTGTATGTCTATGTGTAATTAAATTGGTTGCTGAAAACTTTCATTGCCCATGATCCTCTCAATACCCTCCTTGAAACTGTCAAAGAGGTAAACAAAGTGTAACACAATGAGAAGTTAGATATGTATCCAACACTGGATTTGTTGTGGGCAACTTACCTGCTGGTGTAAAGAGGTAATACGGCCCAGCCGAGAAGCTCAGGGTTCTTTCCTTTCTTCGAGCCTTTCAAGTGAAACGTCAACATGCTCTCATAGGGCAGCTGCTTCACTGGAACAGGGAACACCATCCTGAAATCAAACACATGCATGTGCTGTCATAAACATGCTGCTTATTTCTATTTAGGTTTTCTAACATCTTTTTCTTTGTTTGTTAAGCTTAACTCTTATAATAACTATAATAACAACTCTTTATCAATGAATTCACTCATTACTCAATAACAAGTGGTCAACATTTGCTTCAATTGTATTGGATTTGGCTGCAACGCTGTTTACCCCTTTCTTCTATTGTCCTCAAATTTGAACGAAAACAATGGATTTAATGTGGATTATTTGTCATGCACACACACGTGAGGGCAAAAACAAAGCTGTACAAACAGAGCCTGAATCAGATGCAAGGACGGAAAGCAAAGATGATACATCTGAATCTATTTCAGTTTTTTTTAAATCAGTCAAAATGTAAAACCTATGACAACAAGGAAAAGAGGGACTTGCTTGAGTCCAGTTAACCATTTTTTAAGCACTTGGATATACCGTGACCTGGATGACTGAGAATCCTCACAGACAAGGAAAGAGGAGGATGAATAAGACAATTTGTTTAGTTTTTTTTTTACAAATTTTACTCTTACATGCGGTTACACTGGATCTTGTTTCCATACGACAAGGCTGTACTGATATTGTCAGAAACGCCAGTGTCGCAGATCTTCACTCCTCTGTACGTCAACTCACAGGAAACAGAGAAGTGCTCATACCTATGAAGAATAGAGAGAAAACAACAAAAGCCTAGTGTTGATATCAGGGGTGTGGTTTACATTTGTGTATCTGTATTTGTGCATACATAAGTAATGTGACCACGTACGTGTTGAGCCAGGAGAGCTGCAGTTTGTAGAGAGCAGCGATGTTGAACTGGAAGATGTCACCATTGTCCTCGACGTCACGTGTTTGCAGGTTGCTGGCGACCTCCTGACCTCTGAAGTCTGACTGGAAGTTGTCAAAAAAGAACTGCAGCACTTTGAGCAGCGCCCCCCGCAGCATGAGCACCGCTACAGTTCAGAACACAGAACCAACATCAAATCAAAAGGTTAGTACATCAATATCTTTATTACTTATTCAATTATAATGCAGTTATAGTTATAATACTAAGGACATATTGGCAATGCCCTCTGTTTGATTTCATTGGAGAACCAACCCAGACAAACCAGTTCCACTCTAATATAGTTGATAAACAGTTACTCACCACTTTCAATCTCATCATGACTCTGTGAAAAAGAAAATGAGGAAATACATTGTATCAGTTCATCAGTGGAATGAGGACGTGATGACAGCTTTTGGTCCATTATAGTCACAATACCTCAGCAAAGTATTGTCCATACAAAGAAAGTAAAGCCACACTGTATGCATCCACCAACCAGTGCAGTTTCAGTCTACACAGATTAATGCATACATAGACAAACTGGTCAAAAGTTAAAGAATTTCACAAAAGACAGATTTGTGATATCACATTAGTCCAAATACAGAACCTAATCAGTTAATCTGTGAGTCTAAGTGAACATTTGTGCCATCGCTGTTACAATCACTACGATAAAATGTTCACAAGGAAAGAAATGTTTCTGTGAGGTTCCAGAGACCTTTGACCTAAAAATATCTAACCAGGTCATCTGTGAATCCAAGTGAATGTTTTTTCTGGAAAAAATGCTTTGTGAGGTCACAGCTACCTTAACCTTGAGCTACCAAAATTGAATTAGTTCATCCTGCAGTCCGACTCATTGTGTGGACCACATTTGAAGAGATTCTCTCAAGGTGTTTCGGGGAAATCTGTTTACAAGAACAGGATGTACAACCAGAAAACATGATACTTCGCTGGTGCAGAGGCAAAAAAGGCAGAGGGCTGAATAATTGACAGGACTTCTGTACTTGATCACACTTCATATACATGTCTTCTGTGTGTAACATCTCACCAACTGTGTGGGGCTGAGTCTGTTGAGCCAACTGATGATGTCCTCCAGCTCCTCACATGAGAGTCCACACAGAAGACTTGTGATGGTGCGAACTCGACCCACAAGCACATTGATGTTGATCCCTGACTATAGTTATGAAGAGATCACACCCAAGAATCAATGATCAAAACTCATAAATATGTGTTTGTGTTTCAGAGTAATAATACACCCAACCATCATGTACTTATACTTCTTTACTGACCTTATTTTTTATGATCTCTGTCACCTCTCTGTTGTAGCTGCTGAGCACATCCTGCAGGCTCAACCTACGACACACACACACACACACACACACACACACACACACACACACACACACACACACACACACACACACACACACACACACACACACACACACACACACACACACACACACACACACACACACACACACACACACAGAGAGAGTCATGTTTTCTACAAACAGACATTGGTTGATGGATGACCAACTGAACGTGTCATTGTCACTGACACCAAAAGCTGACGTGGGATTCAGGACCGTTTGTAATCTTACCTGCAGGTGTCAAAGAGACAGGCAGGACGCAGGGACTTGTACAGCTGACACGGGCTCATGTCATCCGCCCCCTGAGAGAAGAAACACACATTAACTGGCTGCTTTGAAGGACTGTGGCTGTTCTTCTGTGGTTTTGAATAAATGTAGAATCATGAAATTGCAGTGGAATGTTTGTTTTGAATTTTTATCAGTCTGACTCGAAATGACACATCAGTTCACCTTTATCCTGTTACATTCCTGTGGCTGAGCGCCTCCAGTCATGACGTTATGTGTAAACAAAACAAAGTCAAGAAATCAGGGTGGAGGACTTGACGATAAGACACTCCTTTACGGTAAATGGTCTGCACTGTGCGTGGGAACAGAGCCAGAGTCTGAAGTGACTTACATCCCTAGAGAGACGGTGTTTGAGGGTGTTCACGTGGAGCAGTCGCAGGGGGACATCTAGTTTGAGCTTGTAGTAGATCTGAATAGTGTTGTGCATACCCAGCAGCTCCTCACTACAGACAGAAGAGAGAAATTACAGTCAGAACACCGATTTGTGGAGCATCATACACTAGAACATCATGGTACATACGTAGGTAATTCGTGTATAAGTGTCTTACTTTTGCAGATACTCCTCGGAGTCACACAGTTTTAGAACGTAATGCCCACTTGTAGCAGGATCGAGTTCCAGCAGCTGGAAGATTTCATGGATCAGACTCTTCACTGTCCTGTTCACTGGTTAAAAGACGAGAGTTCAGAGTGTCTCTATCGTTGTGAAGACACTTATTGACATAATGCATTCACTAGCCCATTACCTTAACCATTACAACTAAATGCCTAATCCTTACACTTATCTTTAGTCCCATTGAATTTGTTAGGACCAGCCAAAATGTCCTCACAAAGTCAAAATGATCACATAGGATTCAACACACACATAATATCCCCACATAATAGAATGACACTCATCAGAGTGAGGCACTGAGTAGAGTCGCCTTATAAAACCGGTTCATGGACAATAGCACACATTCACCCATAAGTTATGGAAACAAAAACATTGTCGAAAGAATGTTGAAATTGATTCATGAAATGTGTTGACAATGATAAAAAATCCAGAATTTCCAGCCTTGTCTGGTTTGTTTATGTGTAAGAGAGAATAGTACTTGAAATATAAAGATAGGCAGAGTGAGTCAGTAGAGTGCAGACCTCTGTCCAGACCCAACCGTCCCCTTTTGTTGCATAATCCTGCAAACTAACAAACAAACTAGAATGAAACTCAGTAGAGCACATAACCCCAACAAGGCCCAATCAAATTTCACTCACTAATAGATATCAATCTCCTAAATATTAGTTTTTCCATCAAGATCCACAAATAACACTCTTCAAAACTAGTAAAGTAGTTTGATCTGGGAGAGGTTAAAATGAAATGCATTTTAAATGTATTGACCAGTGGCTTTTCTGTCAAATGTCTGTACAAGGTCTTGATTTGTTTTCTAAGTCTGACGGATGTAGATGTCAGTTCCTGTTTCAAAGTAATTCATATATTAGTCTTGCATTTATTGGTTTGTGTCTTGTCATATTTAAAACTTTATTTCTTTAATAAATCTGCAGAAGTAGCACCTCTTTCCCTTGTACAATGCAAATAAAGGTTTTCTATTCTATTCAGACATACTCACAGCTATGGAGGTGCGTCTGTGTTTTGCTGTGATTTTGCAGCATTGAAACTCTTCATATGTTTTTCACTGCCATACCTGCAGATGTAAGTATAAGACACCAAGGTTTTAAGTACCTCTGTGTGCCTGAGGGTGGGTGGGGAACTGGTAAATGAATATCTTACCTGTGGTGGGGAAGGGGATCTGGTTATTGCCCCACTCTGTGGCCAAGCTGACCGTCACCTCCACCTGCTGCAGCAGGGCAGGGTGGACCTGCAACACTCGACCCCACAACACGCCTGAGTTATGAACGTTGTCCGTGTGTTTGTGCCGTGACATCAGCCTGCCAGAGATGGTAGAGACAAACAGGTTCCCAGTTTGAACTTGAAACTACTCCAAATATTTAAGTTTGGTATCATTCTCTTACTTGGAAGTTGCCTCACAAAAAGAGGAAAGTCTCCTGGTGCTGCCCTGTGGAGTGTCTATTAGTTTGATCGTCCAGAGCTCCTGATGTGAAAGTAAAAACAAACTCAGAACTCTCTCTCTGATCTTACCACCTCTTGTTTGAGTGAGTTTATTCAGAAGATAAGGAGCTTTTTGCCTCACATACTCACATTAGTGTCTATTTCCGTCCTGGATCGGTTGAGTTTGGGAACTGGCTCGGGGAGGTCACAGGAAAACTGCTTTCTGAGGTGGCTGAGAGGTACTCGTGTCCTAGGGGGCACAGGGGGGGCTGCATGGCCTTCTTCCACCCAGGGCAGAGGCCTGGTTCGGGGTTTAGGCTGAGGCCTGCGGAGTGGGGGAAGCTCACTTGTGTTGTGGTGGTCAGTGATATCAGTGCCTCGAGCCAAGAGCTGACCCGCAGGTTGTGGCTGAGTTTCAGGCAGGCAGATGACCTCAGTGAAGGAGGTCTCACACAAAAGTGCTTCATCCTTTTCCTGAAGCTGTTCAAGGTTCTTGTAAATGTGAGTTTCTTCCACTATCAAAGGCAGGGGCAGGTCAGACTCTTGTGTCTGGAGTGTTTCATCTTGCCTGGCAGGAGGATCCATCACATTGTAGAGAAAAAATCCTCCTGGTTTGGGTTATTTCACACTTTTAGTGCGTCCTAAAAGAAACACAAAATGCATTAACTTTTTATTCAACTTCCTTTTCATACGAATGAATGAATCACTTTAGTGTATGACCCTGAGGACACTACCGACAGGACCAGCAAGCTGTTTTATGACTCAGGGTTTAGAATGTGTCTAATCATTAACAAGCTTTCGAATCTTAACAGAAAATCTACCTGAGCGCGCCACTGAGTTGAGAGCAGTTAAACATAAGTGAAACTTGAAAACTTAAAACTTTAACCTTCCTTGTACTTTACCTTATACACAACTGAAATGAAAATACTGCTCAGTAAAAAAAAAAACTACAATCCAAACTCTTAAACATTGAATAAACTGAGACTCTCACGTTCACTGTGCACACTATATACGTTAAGGTTAGTTCTTAAAACTCAGATTGATGTGTTGGTTGGAAACTCACCATGAGAGCTCAGGTCTCATCCAGTGTCAACACAACGAGCGTCTGAGGGAAACCAGGCTCAGCAAGTTAAACCAGTACGTTACATAGAGAGGACTGCATCTGTGCCTCTTCACCCCTCCCACTGCCAACACTCAAGCATGCTCTCTCTCTGCTGGAGGAAACACAGTATTACACATATTTGTATGTTCAAGATTCCTTATTTAGACATTAGACCATTCAATGAAATTGGCACAGCAATTAATATCAAGCACAAATATAGAAACTGCACACAAAAGATGAAGGTCAATCATAAGAATTCTGAAAAGTCATTATTTTCTAAAAGTAAAAATGAAAAATATCAAAAAATAAAAATACATACATACATATTTTTTTTTTTACTTTCTCTCTGCTGCTACAACTCCATCCTGTGTATTCATGGTCTGATGTTGTGGTAGTGGACTTTATTAAAATAATAAACTAAATAATCCAGAGATAAGAGATACATTGTCAATATGGTTTCATGAGGGGACTGTTGGGCCTTGGTAGAGTTAAACACACTCTAATAAGTGACAATCTATTCTCTATTGAGTTTAATAAACACATGGATCCAGTTGAACATCTTCTCCTCACACAGGAATGTGATTGAGCAGGTTGGGTTATGTCAGAGCTGTATGTGTGAGTGTGTGTCTCCTTTCAGCTGAGGACTTGAGGAAAACATGCGTCATAAACTCAATTCTGAGCCTTCCTGGTTGATAGAGCCCATAGTGGCCTTTCACTGACAATGACAGCGACTGCGATCCCCTGAATGTCTCACTGAGGTGTCAGCTGGAGCATGCAGCACAGGGGTGTGCTGTGTGAACGATGGAGGACGAGATGGGACAAAGAGAAATGTATTTCAACCACACTACGCCAAACATTTCACCTACAAATCCAACGCCTGGATTTCCTACTTACAGTGTTCTCATCCCCTTTGTGTTGCTCACGCTGATTGGATGTGCTGCTGCAGTGGTAAGAGCACCTCTGTTTTTTGAGCTGGTTTTCATTGTGCATTTTGGGCTTAGTGTTAAGTGTGTGTGTTGTTTTACTTCTCTGCAGGTTCTGTATATTAGGAAGAAATCAAGGTGCGTTTGATTTAAGCAGCCTTTTCTGATCAGTTTAATCTTTTTGGTTCTGTCACAGATTGGTTTATGTGTTTCTTTCATTGCTTCAGATTAGACGAGCTACGTCACAGGCTGATTCCTCTGTACACCTACGACCCCGCAGAAGATGAGTGGAGGGACGCTGACATGGAGGATCAGGAGTTGGCTGTGAGAAACCGCTAAAACTTGACTCATTAATGAAACCACATTTTCTATCATATCGTCTTTAAATGAGCTTTTCTTTGCAGGAACCTTTGTACAAGGAGGGAACACTCTCCTTTTCATCTGGTTATGGGACTTGATAAGAGAAGAAAGACCACAGATTTCTTCTTCGAGACTTTGTTACCTCCGTTTGTTTGTTTGGAAGCAAGATAACATGAAAACAACTGAACAGATTTCCATAAAACCTGGTGGAAGGATGGGACATGGCCCAAGGAAGAACCCATTTTATTTTGGTGAGGCTCCAGGCTTTCTTTGACATTGTTCTTCTTTCAGGGTTTTCCATGATTTTTAGAAGAAGAATTCATGGATCTTGATATTAATGAGTGTTTGCAATTTGGTGCAGATCCAAATAAAAATGTGGATCAGCCTCACTGCCTCTCTATGGCCAGCTCCCACATCTGATTCCTTAGACTGTGCTTGTGTGGTGTATAATGTGACCCTTGGTTCTACCTCTAAGATCTTCAGTAATCAGGCATATCAGCCTGGACGAGAGCATAATTTTCTTCCCCCCTTTTCTCTGTTTGTCTGTTCATGATAATTTAAAATAAGACTATTATTATCATTACCTTTTATTAAAAATGAAAATGCTTGCTCTCTTTTTGTGTGATGTCACACCATCTCACCTCAATAAACTATTGAAACATAAACATCTGGATCTAGTGAATTTAAATGTGGTTCCATAAGGGGACTGTTGGGCCATTGCAGTATTGCAGATGTTTAACACATGTAGCTTATAGTTATTTGGAAAGTGTCTTGAGGACAAATCTTATAGCAAATAAATAAAAAAAATGTTAAGGATCCTGTAGGAAAGGTTCTTTTGATAATCAAATGAATAAGATAGAAAAAGACCAAGTCAAGTAATAAAGTAATTTCTGTAATGGCATTGCAGCACACCAGCCACTAGATGCCAGTGTAATCAGGTCTTATCACTTATTTAGAAAATCATTTTAAAATCAGGTAAAAGTCTTTTGAAACGTAAGATAAAAAAATATTTTTGGTCAATAAGCTAAAAGTTAAAATATTTTGAGTTTTGTACTTTTTTCTAAAATTACTTACAACTCGTGCTCAACGGCCTCAGAGTCCCAGCTGCCTGTGTTTGGTAATCAGCGGCCGAGGCCTCACAGGTGGACTCCTCATTGCAGACAGGAAGATGGGATCACACAGGAGCAACAGGTGAACAACACACCTACACTGAACAACGGATGAGTGGAACTTGGTGCATCAAAGCATGTCTGCTATCATTCCTGTGTGTGTGTGGATTTACATCAGACGTCACTGGGGGCCACATTGGTTCCTGACCTCCATCTTATTGGCCACAGCCCTGCTCCTCCCTGCTCTGAGCGCGGACACCCTGGTCTGTCACTACTGTCCCCTGCAGCACAAGGACAAATCCTGCGGAAACATCACCAGCCAGTGTCTGCCCGGTCAGCGCTGCTCCAGCTCCACGGCCCGCTACGGCGCCGTCCACGTGCTCTCCGCTCAGGGCTGCCTGGACGGTGACCTCTGTGGCTCCCATGAGCTCATGTCTCACAGGGGGGTCAAGTACAACGTCAGCCACTCCTGCTGCTGCATGGACGAATGCAACGGGCCGCCAAGGTCTGACGCCGGCCTGAAGAGGCTGCTGGGGATAATGAAGAACAAAGCACACAACGGAAACATCACTGATGTTCTCAGGGAGCTGGCCTGGGACTCGTGTGCAAATTACACATCATTAAGAAACAACATACCTGAAACTGCATAACAAGGAGGCTGCACAGGAGAGGCCTGTTGGTCACAAGCTCTCAACTGAGTCTCTGATGGGAACATGTGGTCACATGTGTTCTTTAAAAAATTAACATCTGTGTTTTGTGTCTTTACCTTTTTTACTCCAGAGAGAAAAGGGTGGATTTGTCAGCCATCCTCCTGATCTAATCCCAAAAAACACATCCACCCTTAAAAAAAATATATATATATGAAGAAATGCTGACATTATCTGTGTGGTTACTGATGAATGCAGCTCAATAAAATCAAACAATGATTCAGATCCCTCTTTGGTGTAGTTGCTCCGATACAGAACAGGTGTGTTGGGGGTGTGGTCTGTGCAGAGAGATCTGGACTCAGTGCTGAGTTCACCTGGAGAAGAGTTTTAACTTGTTTCAATAGATTTTTATTGGATTTAAAAATGTGCAGGTGAGTCATTGTACTGCTTTTTTCTATGGTTAAATTGTGTTTCTGCCATCAGAAGGTACAAACGTCTAATGTGACAATCAGGAGACATCACTGACATGTGGAGCTTTGAAATGTCAATCGACAAACTTTGTCGGAGAATTTCTTATTGATTTTTATTTAGGCTCAGAACAAATAATTCTGATTGTTTTGTTAGTGTGATGAGCTCTGTCAAGTCTGTGATAATCAACTAATTGCTGTGACTTGATTTTGGCTGGTAGGTCATTAACCTTAAGGAGTCTAGAAACTAAGTATTAGCAGGAATTTGAAAATAAGTTGTCAAGAGAGCAACATGGTGGTTGCACTGTTGCCACAAAGCTAAATGGTTCCAGGTTTGAATCCCGGTGGAGGTTGTATCTTTCTCCATGGATTTTCCATGGGTATGCCATCTTTTTGCTGGAGTCCAACACATGCAGATTGGGGCTGGGGACATTTGGGACTCTAAAGTGGTAGGAATGAAAATTGTGTAATGGGAACTTGTGATTATAGAGCTTGACCTCAACTGTTTTCTCACTGGTGCCCTAACATGATGGAAGATTGATACTAAATCATGAATGCACTCTGAAGTCTTATGTTTTTTTACTTCAATATTAGGCCTAGATGCCAGAAAACCAGATATCTCTTTTCTTCTTGCAGGCTGACCATGTTCCAGCTCCTGCATGTTCCTGTGTTGTGGTTCCACCTCCTCTTCCTCCCCTCTGTGCTGTGTGACAACCTGCGGTGCTATTACAGCCCCATCCTGGAGAAAGAGGAGAAGTTCGAGCTCATTGTGACCGAGTGCCCTCCTGACGAGCTGTGCTTCAAGGCAGACGGTCGCTACGGCAATCACAGCGCCTTGTCGGCCAGGGGCTGCATGGCAAAGAGGGACTGCGAGCAGGTGCACAAGCATCGCTTCAAGGGAACCATCTACACCATGAGCTATGCCTGCTGTGACGGACCGTACTGTAACTCCTGCCCGGTTGTCACAGCCGGTCTCCTCTCCATCACTCTAACACTAGTCAGTGTAGCTGTGGTGGTCGGCAGCTTGTGACCACAGACTCCTGACGAGCGTCGTCTTTAATCTAATGTCACTGTTGATAATGTGGACAAGAGATCTCTGCAGCCTCAACATGAAGTAATGATGAAGGCCAGCACAAGCGTTATCTGACCCTGTGGTGTGCACCACAGTGATGGCAGATGTCAACATATAATTTTTAATCATTTTAAAATCTAATCTGCTATAATAATGTTTGAAAGTCTGTGAATAAATATTTTAAATTTTACATTCTGTGCTTTTTTTTTTACCTCTGCAATGGAGGCTGTGTTTTCACTCCTGTCCTTTGGTTTATAAGCAAGATTACACTTAAGGATGTGTTAGATCTGGAAAGAACTCATACTGTACATTTTAGGTGTGGATCTGGATCAGGAAGTGGATCTAGGCTTCTTTTCTCCACCTTTTTAACATTATAAAGTAAATTGTGAGGTCGGGCATTTTTCAACATTTTCCCTGATTTCTAATTTACGGATTATGATGAAAAAAATCAGGCATATTAAATGGACTGATTCGAGTGCAATTTGATGCAGATCTCAGTGAATTTAAACTTCAGAAAGGGACCGTTAGACTCGGAGGTCTCGGAGGTATGAGATCTACTGAGCGACAAACTAGTTTTCAATATATTTTGTCTACTTCTCACTCACACACACATTTGTACTTCTATCTTAGTGAGGACACTAAATTTGCTCTGATGTATAAAAATATGTCAGCGAGCTACACTGACATGTTGCTTTATCACAACCAACAATAACATGAAGGAGTGCTTAAGAGATACAGAGGGTGCAACCCATGTATATTATTCCACAGCTGAAAACAGTCCCCAACAGGTTTACTGGGCTTGGAGGAGTGTGACAGACAGAAGGAAAGTTGGCAAGTTGTTGACACTAAGAAAAAGTACATAGACACACATCAGGTTTATCTGTAACAATGAAAGAGAGCAGCTGAAGCAACGTGTACAGTATGAGGTTTGGACAGTTCTTTATTTCCCTTTTATAAGGCTGCTGGGTCTCCCCATAGTGGATATACATATATATACAGGAGATTGCTATACTGGAGTTACACTGAGGGCAAGAGGGTCCATATTACACAGACTTCAAAAAACAACACTAATAGAGCCTCACCTCCAGGTTTCAGAAAATCAGCAGAGAGAGAGAGATGGAAAGGAGGGAAACAGCACAAGAGAAGGAGGAAGAGGGGAGATGATGCAGTCTGAGAGCCGGACTCAACTGCCTAATAACTTAACACTAAAAAATAACATACAGATTTCACGCACAGTGCATCTTAAATAGGTTACGTGAAGAACCATTTACCATAAATATCTGTATTTTCGGGAACCAACATATATATATAAAAAAATTATAAAAAAACAAACAAAAAAAATCATTGTTCAGTCTTTCATTTTTTTTTCTTATTTTCTCCTTTTCCTGTCGTGCAAATCATTCTTTCGTTCCTTCTTGCAGAGGAGGCCGGGCTGTTTTTTTCCCGGCCCGGCCCCGCGTCCGTCCTGGATAAAACAAGAGAAAAAGGAAATGGAACCCAGCACCCCCTCTCCCTCCCTCTGTCCCTCCCCCCACCTTAAAAGCATATGAATTAGTAGAAAACGAACGAACGAGTGAACGGAACACCACAGTCAACTCATCACGAAAAGAACCCACAGACACACAGAACAGCAAGAACACAGTACTTTTTTTTTCTTCTTCTTCATCACCGGTATTCCTCTTCATGGGTCGATATCGTCGTCATCATCATCATCACCATTGTGGTCTCTCTCCTGACGGACTGGTTTGGCGGCAGTGGAGTGGAGTGCACCCCCCTGCTCCCCCTCACTGGGAGGCGACTCTCCAATTGGCTGGTCAGTTCAGCAGTGATATATTATTTTATTATCTCTCTAATTTCACAGTGTGGCAGGAAAAGCAGGGTGAGGAGAGAGGAGGGGGAGTGATGGGGGAGGTTAGCCAGAGGGAGGGATGTCGTGGGTGGAGACACGGGGACCACAGCAACAATTAGAAAACAACTAGAAACCCCCTGACCATCCATGAAAAAGAAAAACTTAACAAAATGTCTGCTTCACTCCTTTTCCTCAGAGTTTCATTCCCGCCAACCCATGTGGTTGGGAAGGCCGCGGTTGGCTGGCGTTAACTGACTGGATGGCCCGTGTTGCTGGCAGAGGGTAGAGGGCGAGATGGGCGAGGGGAGTCTAAGGCTGACTGGAATCCACCGGTGGATGGGACTCAGCAGGGCGATACGTCGTCAGGAGAAAAAAAGGATGTGTGTGGCGGGTCGATGTGTGCTTGGCAGGTCAGAGAGCGGATCCCTTCTTGGTTGGGTTCAGGCACGCAGTCGCAGTGCCCGCCTCTTGCGGCTGTAGTAGTGACGCACGCCGGTCTGTCTGGCAAAGTTCATCATGTAGTTTTGTTTGCGGGTGCTGTGAGGGGGATAAAAACATAGTGAAAGAGGAAGGGAGAGAGTGTGAGAGTTAGTGACCAAGAACAGGGAGCTAAAAATCCACACTTTCCCATGCACACACTCTGAATCCATGCACGCAAACACATGATTGGTCGTCTTTCGTTTTCTCTCACACATCCAGGTACATCATGCTGGTATTTTTAATCATGTTTCAGCCAAAACCTCAAACACTCAATGACTGCACTAGTCTTAGTGGGTCGGAAGATGGGTGGTGCTACTCTACACAACTTGGATTTGTTTATGTTCTGCACGAATGAGAGGCGACAGTGAACATTGCAGCAGGACTAGCTACATAATGACAGACCATATGTCACAGGACGAGACACGCAACACAATATTTACAAACATCAACTTTCACAGACACTAGAGGGGGAACTCTGAGTGTTTGAGGTCAGAGTGAACCGGGGGAAAATTAAATAACTAAAGAGAGTGCAGGCTCGTGAGCAGAGATGGGGGTGGTTTCGAAACTAAAGAGACACAGAAAAAGCTACGGAAGATCGCGCTTGCTTAGCCTGTTCATTGCCTCTTCCATCCAGCAGGGCGGTGTCAGTGAGCCAGTAGTGCAGCCAGGGCAGGCAAGGGGCCTCTGCGAAGCGGGGGGGGGGTGGGGGTATTAGGAAGGGTAGGGAGGTGGCTGGTAGGGGGATGGTGTGTGTGTGTGTGTGTGTGTGTGTGTGTGTGTGTGAGTGAGTGAGAGATGGCTGTGGAGGTGGAATGAAAGGGATGGCTGGTAAATCGCTATGTTTGAAAGTGTGTGTGTGTGTGTTTGTGTGTGTGCGTGCATGTCTGTGTGCGTGCATGTGTGTGTGTGTGTGTGTTTCTGACATGACTGACAACTCAGAGACCCTGTTCCGACCTGGTATTAATGTCCGTCCCGAGAGATCCAATCACAAGTGGTCAGTGCAAAGTTCATCTGTTCACGCCTAATATTAAAATGTTCTCCCATAATCAGATCTCACTTCCCCATCATTTGAGTTCTCGCAGAACAAATTATGCTGTTTTTACCCAGTGTGTGTGTGTGTGTGTGTGTGTGTGTGTGTGTGTGAGTGTGTTGACCCGAGAGGGAGACAGAGAGAAATAGATAGAGCGAGTCAGGTTGGGCTAAATGAAGTGATGAAAAAATAGAAATCATAAGGTACTGGTCAGTGTTGATATTGTGGCCACAACCATATGAACGTATGGGGACTGAGAATCATAAAGACTCATTGGGAAACTGCAGCAGGTCAGAGGACTTCAGCAAAGTGGGCGGTCCTTCAGTTCCCCAGGACGGATTTGAGTTCAAACAGAGAACAAAATGTAAACACATGCGTGGATCTCAAGATGCGCTGAGGATGTGTTGGGTACATCCAGACCTGAACTCGCTGACCACTTGTGATCGGATCACTCAGGATGAATGATAACATCAGGTCAGAACCGGGTCAGTGGGTAATGTGCTGTTGTCCTCAGACAGACACACAGCCATGAGTGAAAAAGGAATGGAGAGCTGTCACAACAGTTGGTCCACAAAGCCATGCAAGGAGCTGGATGGAGGCTGTTAGTCCAATGAAACTCAATTTTAAAATGCGGTGTGAGATGCCCTGCATTGTAACTGAGCTTGGTACGTGGATGGGCAAAAAAAAATCCTTTTGTCATGGATCTAGAGTGAGATAAACTCTGGACTCACAAACTACTCATCACCCTTGTCTGTTTGCTGGTTGATTTTTGTTTGTAAGCAAGATTACCCAAAAACAGCTGAATGGTTCACCACGAAACTTGGTGGAAGACTTCAGTGGGTCAGGGTAGAACGCATAAACTTATATTCCAAACATCTCAGTTTCTGCTCGTTCACACTAAGATGCAGCACCGGAGTGTTGGTGAGGACGCGGGTTAAGGTGTTTTGAAACGAAAATGTAGTATTGTGGATGTCGCTGTAGAGAACTGGTTTCTATGAAGTTGGTGCAGCTTGATTGAGTTTAATGGTTGGGTCTTGACAGAGGTATGTGCTCTCCTGAGTGCTATTCCAGTTCTTCAAATAGGATCAGTGAATTATATGTGTTGGCTGTAGCAGAGGTCATAGCCAGAACAAAACAAACAGGAACAGGTATAGTGATGGATTACATCACACATATACACACAAACACAGAACCATTGACGTGTGTGTGTAAACTGCTGCATTTAAAAGACCTCGAGGACCCATTTAGAATCAACTTTAATGGGAATCTGTTCTCATCTGGTGACTTTGTGTTGAATCGTTTTAGGGGGAAAATGATGCTGTCACCTGTCAAAGTCAAAAGTGGTTTATATTTATATTATATGAGTGTTGACCTGTGGATCTTATTTTATCAGTGAACCTCCACCTGGTGAACAGCTGGTCTGCTTGTTGACCTGCCTGGTGCTCGATTTTAAGCCGAGAGCATGGAAATGACTGTGGCAATAATGAGGTGGGGCTGTGTGTCAGTGACATAGTGGGAGGTTTAGCGCAGTGTGACAGGGGGGAGAAGAGATGGTTTGGCAGGAGGGTAAGGGAGGTGGGGAGGGGGCTGAATTCAGGAAGAGGCGGATAACTTACCTGACACTACAGCCATGCCAGAGGGAGCAGAATACAGAAGAGAGCAGAGGTTAGAGCGCGAGAGGGGGGAGGCAGGTGGAGGAGGGGACTGCTGTCTCGCAGAAAGGTCTGGGAGGGGAGGAGCCCCGGCCTGGGGAGGCAGGGGCCCAACGTGAGGAGGAGGAGGGGAGAGAGAGAAGAGGTGGAAAGATAGTCAGAGGTTCAAAGAAGGAGTGAACGTTAGCAGGAGGAGACAAATGATGAAGAAATAAGAGAATGTGAAAGACAGCAAAAGAGTAAACGGTGATGGACAGAAAGAGAATGTAACAAAGATGAAGGGATGGTGAGAAAAAAGTTCAAGGTGAAGACAGAGAGCAAGATATTCAGCAGTAATCCATCCGTTGATTTACAGAATGGGAAAAGAAAAAAGGGAGAGATTTGAGGAAGGACAGAGAAGGAGGAGGAGGAGGAAGAGGAGGAGGAAGAGGAGGAGGAGGAGGATGGCGTAAGGTCGGATACGAGGCGGCACAAGCAGAGGAGTGATCGAACAGAGCGGTGACAATAAGCAGCAGGGAGGAGAGGCACGTGGAGCAAAAAAAGAAAAGATTGTAGGAGTGAGAGGAAGAATGTGTGAAGGAGCGGAGGAGTGGTGAACAGAGAGAAATAAACAACAGAGCAAAGTGTGAGGATCACGGTTACTCTTTTCAGCAGACACTGTTGAAAACCGTGCAAGTGCGAGGGGAGGGAGGGCAGGGAGTGGGACAGGTCACGGCCACATAGACCAGGGGACAGCTCAGGTAAGGCATGAGTGTGTGTTAAACTGTGTGTGTGTGTGTGTGTGTGTGTGTGTGTGCACGTGCGTGTGCGCAACTGAACATGAAATATCAGCACGCCTGGCAAAACTGTTGTGTGCAGCATTTGAAATGCATCGGGTACACATTGAAATGAACAATCAGCATTGCTCTGATACCCACAGCAACGTGCAGATAATGCATTCAGAATGCTTGATGATATTGCCATGTTAATGTTAGCTGAGGCCATCTTCATATCTTCAGTGCCCTACAGAATCTATAACTGGTACAAGCTGAGAACTAAAATGCAAAAGATAAATAAAGAGAAACAATTGATGACTCTGTTCGGTGTGTTTGTAAGTTGCAACAAATCTACTTATGAATTTGTAAGAACATCTTTATTTCTGTAGAAAGAAATGTTGGGACAACTTTTCATGAAATGTTCACGAAAAGTACAAAATAAAAATATACAATTTCAAGACTGTTCTGACAACGTTAAGACACTTTCTCAGAGATGTGAGGTCAAATTCATTATTTCTTTATTCTTGGTTCAGAGCCCGATTGATTAATGAATTGGCTAATTAAAAACGATGAAGCCAATATGAGCGTTTCTGCGTTTATGTTTGCCAATGATATGAAAACTTAGGAATAAAGAATGTAGAAAAGATTCATGTTTATTCAAGTAAACAATTTGAACAGTTTGATTTCTGAAATATTTTCAAGCTCTATATATTTGGGTTTATTTATTTGTATCAAGCCTCAGGTACATGTCTTAAGTCATATCATAAGGTCAGTGTTGCCAATTGTTGAAGGAAAATCTCGACTATGCTCTGCCCTCTGGTTTATGTATTGCTTAACGACCATGTCTATGAAAAGGACAAATGGAAGTATATGAGCAGTGACAGTTCCATGTTTGCAAAGAATGTATCTCTTTATACATAAGGGCAGCATCAAATTTAGGAATCACTGCCATTATTGGCCAATATCTATATTTACGCCTTATCCTATTTTTTTTAGGTTATTAGTATGATGATATACTTTTTAAGACGTTTCAGTGACAAAAAATTATTCTTGACAAATTGTTTATATGGGAGATGCATGTGTTCTGCCAGACACTGAAAATATGATGATTTGACAGCAGGAGTTGATCTGTCAGACACAGAGCAGCCATCCACAAACAGAACCCATCACAGCAAAGCACACTGCAGTCATTTTTCTACTCTGCTTGCCTGACGTCAGAAGCTGTGATGACCGTTTCTAACGAGCGGGTGCTGAAAGGTGTTTGTTGTAGTTGGTCAGCCGCACACAGGTGGATGTGTTTGCAGTTTTATTTGTCCATATACTGCATCTCAGTGTTAGTGTGGAGTAAATGGGATTGTTTTTTTTACAGGTGAGGCTGGGGCAGAGGTGGAGACGGGGCAGATTGGGGCCTTGTTGGGGTCTGGCCTGGGGGGGCCGGGGGCCGGCTGGGAATTGGATACTCACAGAACGACTTCCACATGGTCCAACGCCCACTGGTCGTGTCCTGCACCCTCGTGACGTGGCTGCCACCATCGCAGCATCACTCCTTTGACCCTCGCCTCTCTGGAGAGACCACGGAAACATTGTAGGGTCAGCAAGGGTCAGCGCACACGCCAGAGTTTTACTGGTGTAGCTTCAAAGCAGGTAATGAAGTTTTCTGTACTTTAATAAGGTTCCTAGCAAGTTAAATGGTAATGCTGAACTGTAGATCAGTTAAAAGGATTTAGAAGTCAGTAAAAGCCAGCGTTTATCACCGATATTCAGCGAGGAAACTTTAAAATATGGTATTATTGTTACAGGTTCAGGAAGCCAGAGATCATGAGGGATATCCACCATTCAGTTATGTTTCAGTTCAGTAAGTTGGACTAAACAGTAAAGAGATTGATAGGCTTTTCTTTTTTCTCGACATGAAGCTAATCAGCATGTGTGGCTTTAGAGGGCGCTATTGCTCAGTGGAAATTGCACAGTGTTGCTGTAAACTGAGAATGTATGTGCATGTTTCTGTGTCACTCACAGTGGAATGTTGTAGGACACTCTCTGGGCCTTTATGAAGTCTTTGGGCTGGTGCTGGGCGATTACATGCCAGCTGACTCCGTTGTTGATGCTGTACTGCAGCAGCACGGCTCTATCGACTGTGTCAGCCTGATCCAGAGCTATGTTACAGCTGTCTGTCTGTGCCACGCTGCCTATCTGCAGCACAAACATGATCTTACTGCAGGGAGACAGAAGGAAGGTAGAGGAGAGGTTAAAAACATAAAACATTATAAGTTGTTAATACAGACAAAGACACAACAGCTCATTTGTCAGAGCTGTAAGTGACGTACAGGTGTTTGTTTGTGTGCAGTATGTTATGGTAGTACCTGTACCTGGCTCTAGTGAGGTCCAGCGGTTTAGTAACTGCCTGCCTCATCTTACAGCCATTGAAGTAGAGTGAGTCTCCGTGGGCGTGCGGTGACAGCTGCCCACAGCCGCTGCCGACTCCACCACCCTGGATCAGCTGCCAGCTCTCCTGAGACACACTGCCCGACTCAAAGTTGTCCTTGATGGAGCTGGGCAGGTCACTGCTAGAGAGTGAGCAGTCATCACCTGAGCGGGGGAGAGGATGCAGGAGGGGGAGAATCAGGATTGTTAAGGCGAAACTGCTGGATAACAGAGCTCAAGGGGTTACAATAGTAGAGCTGTCTGAAACTTTGAGTGTTGATGAATAAATCTTCTGTTAAAAGTTAAAAAGATAAAGATGTGTCTGTGTCTTTATCAGTTTGAATGCTTGTGGCCCACCATGGTGTCCCTCATCACAGATGCAGACCACTCCACTTGTACAGTAGCCGTGGCCACTGCAGAGCCCAGGGCAGGCCTCTCCGATGTAAACATGGTCCACTCCCCAGCTCTGGCGCTCTCCCGTCCCCTCCTTTTGAATCCAGCGAAACTGGGTTGCCCTGGAAAGAGCAACAAATCATAAAAACTGTTAAAACTGCAACGGTTGTTCATTATTCTGTATTTATGTGTAAAATGTTTTTTACCCTGACGAGACGTGGTCTGGCAGCTGGACAGTGACTCTTGTCCATGCTGAGCTGTTGACAGGACTGTATATGGTGGACTCGTGGAACTGGAAGGGAGAGCAGCCCACGTTGTTGACTGACGAGGGGAGGCACTCCGACTGTACCAGCTGCCATGAATCAGACCTGAGGGGAGAGACTGAAAACTGAAACAAGTCCATGTAAAATGTTTCCTATGAGCAAAATCAACATGTTGAAATGTTAATATTCTTAAAACTGTGATAATCTTGGTAGACACACAGTGAAAGCTTTGCTGTTTGATTATAATAGTGTATAGTGTGCGTTTAAACTCTGTTTTCTTGAAAACAACTGCCCACTGCCCCCCACACAACACTGTAGCAGGGTGAGTCTTCTTTGCTTCTCCTCTGGTTTTTCTTACCTTGCGTCCTTTCTGTACTGCAGCAGGACAGAGTGTTGGTCTTCACAGGTGTCTGCCTCACACCCAACAACAATCTGCAACAAAAGACAAAGGTGTTAAGAACTGAAGCCACAGTGTACAGGACAAGTCAAAGCTCTCTGGCAGTACTATACCTTGAATTGTAAAATATATCCAGGTTGCACTATGAGCTCTCGAGTGGCCAGGATGTTGTGTGTTCTGTCTTGATTCTTGTTTGGCCAGTACAAGTGAAATGAGGGGTTTCCACAAAAGCCAGCTGTGCGTACAGCGTTCGGGTAGAAGCTCCAGCTTTCCTCATGAGACACACCCTCTGATGAAAGACAACGCAACCAAAAGAGGAGGAAGAGTCAAATGAATTTCCTGAAGTCTCATTCAGTTGTTAGACTCTGATTATTTCAGCACATAAAAACTCACCGTCATCAAAAGTGTCGAGCAGAGTGGAGGGGTTGATGTCTGACCCCCCCACCAGGATATTATCTATAGCCCACTGGGCCCTTTCCAGGCTGGGGCTGGCCAGGCCAGAGGAAATGGTGAATGGCTGCCACCAGCGAAGGCGAGTAGCATTGGTCAGAGCTCCCTCTGGAAGGACAATATAGTCTCGCCTCACTGACACGTACTTTAAATAGTCCATCTCATGCAGCAGCGTCCAGGAAACACCTGAGGAAACATTGTGGACATTATGAAAAAAGGAAGGAAAACAGGAAGATGAAGAATTGATAATCACACAACGTAATGTAGCGTGTTGTTCTTGTTGTTGTTACCTCCGTCAGTAGAATAATCCAGCAACACTCCCTCTTTACGACACGTTGGACGATGGCACATAGTCATGTTATCTTCACTGCCAATCCTGGCCCAGTACTCCACAAACCTATCCACAAAACACAGTTTATAGTTCACCTTAACATTTAGACATATTACGCTTTTTCAGTTTTTCACTTTCATCTTGTATGTTAAATTCGTTTTTTGTGTTTGTAAAGGAAGTTAAAAAGTCCAAAATCTGCAGTAAAATGAGCTCACTAGTCCGCCATCTATTTTGTGATGTCACCACAATGCCCCACATTTTCATAATGTACTGTATGTCTAGCAGCTCGTCTGGCACGCCCCTAACAAAGCCAGGTAGAGAGAGCAGAGGCGAATATTTCCTACATGCAGTGGAAGTGGTTGACTAATCACAACAGAGCCAGTTGGCCAATCAGAGCAAACTGGGCTTCATCAGGAGACAGGATCTAAAATTAAGAGGCGGTGCAGCGATGGACAGTTTCAGGAAACTGATGTGTTTTCTGAACGTTAGAGCATGCAAACCTTTTCAAGTAATAAGCCAAATCAAAACCTGAACCTGAATATATGTATTAACATTTTAAGTTGAGTACTGACTTGGCTCCGCGAAGGTCCAAATCTGCAGTGACAGCCTGTCTGGCATCAGCTCCTCCAAAGTACAGGGCAGTCCCTTCTACCAGCACACCACAGTCTGTGCAAGGCCGACCGCCTTCCAGCACCTGCCACTGAGGCCCTGCTGCCCCTTCCCAGTCAAAACGTTCCTTTAGAGACGCCTGGAGAAAAAAAGACACCGAATCTGAACCAGGGATCATCTCAAACAGATATATTCTCATCATCATATTCTCTTATCTGTTTTTGACAAGACAATGTAAAATTGAGCAAGAAACAGAATGATCTACCTTAAGAGCAGTGCTGGCATAGCAGTTTGGTCCGGTGAAGCCTGGGTCACAGAGGCAGCGCTTATCCAGACAGTCCCCGTGACCCCCACAGTGGCTGTAGCACGCTGGGCCGATGTAGAAGTTCTCCACACCCCACTGAATGTCTGAGTGCTGCTGGTAGAACCGGAACCGCACCGCACTGAGAAACAGACAGGATAAGTTAGATGGACAACATACATACCATTTTCGAGATTTATACGACAGAAGTTTTAATAATTTATATGATGACTATAATTTGTTCAATCAATAATTAAGGGCAAGCCTGCAACGGTAGTACCATTAAATATGAAACAGGACTCAATGTTGTGTGGTTATGAGGCAGATCTGAGGTAGAATGACTCACGTGTCAGCAAGAGTGTCAGGCAAGGGATAGACGGCTCTCTTCCATCCTTCAGCAGGAAAGAAGACTGACGGCTGTGAGACCTGACCTCCACAGCGGGGGTCTGCAGGCAGGCACTGGGGCACTAGGTATTTCCAGGTCACTCCAAAATCAACCGAGTACTGGACATGAATTTGTCGGTCTGCAAGACGCTCTGGCGCGCTGCAGCCTACTGCGATCTAAATCACACGACACATGGTGGTGAATGAAAGGATACAAGCAGAAACCAATTGCAGATATTGCCTGTGTCACTTCAGGGCTCATTAATTACCTTGAACTGCATGACCCAGCCCTTGTCAGGAACAATATCATGTGTGACCGCGTACACCTCCCGTCCATCAGCATTTCCACACACCATCACCCCATCAGGAGAGCTGCAGAAACGCTGCACTGCGCAGTCCTCTGAGAACAGCCAGTGATCGCTCACTGAGGGTGAAGAGAGAGACACAAGGAAAGAGAAGCAACAATTAGAAACTTATGAAGCCAATACGTTATATTGAGCATCAAAGTAATAAGAATCCTTGGCTGATTGTTGCCTCAGCCAAGGAGGTTCTGTTTTCACCCCTGCAAAAAAACACAACAGATTTTCACAAACTTTGTGGAAGGATGCGACATGGATGCGGTTCCAGATCAGGGGGCAGATCGAGGAATTTCTCATTCACTTGATTGATGTTAGATGGGATTTCATAAGGGGACTGTTGGGCCTTGGCATGCAGGTACGCAGGTAATCAAACTAGAGGTAATGAGGCGCTCAGCGGACTGAGATTCGAGACTTGATTTAAATACCGATAAGCGTCTCCTCCTGCTCGCTCAGTTGACCGATCTTCCCTGAGGTCTCATCTGCCGGAGCTCTCTCATGGTTGGGCAGTGCCACCCCTCCGAATGTGTCAGAGATCTGTGCACGTGGGTCTGAGCCGGCGATAAGAATGTTATCCAGAGCCCAGTCACTGTGGTCTGCTCCCTCATGCTGTGGCTGCCACCAGCGCACACGCACGCCTTCCTGCCGGGCAGCAGGGGGCAGCAGCACATTCACAAACCTGAACAGGGAAAAGGAAGAGACAGATTTTCATTTTTCACTCAGTTGTACACATGTAGTTATTTCCATGTGTGGCAGGTGGAAAAAACAACTCACCCAGGCTTGGTGTACAGATCATAGAAGATCTCTGTCAGTAGGTGCCAATTGATTCCCCCATTCAAACTGTACTCCAGGAGCACACCATGGTTACGGTTGCTAGGTGGGATCATGCAGCCATACATGAAGTAGAACTGAATGAACTCAGCGTTGGTCAAGTTCAGGTCCACTGTCACCAGCTGACGGCTGCAACTCTGTGAACAGACACATAAAGAGAAGCTGTCTGAGTTAATGATGGATGCTTGAGATGGATGGAAGCCTGTCCACTGGTCTCGTCTATTATAATTCTCTATTGATCATCCCTTTAAATACAAACCCAAAAGTCTCAAGCTTGATCAGAACATTACCCAATTAAAACTGACTTTAGTTTGAAATTTAACCTCCAGCAATTTATCTTGATAGGCCTTTCGCGAGACGTAAGTGACCTTCAGTCTTAAGAGGCCTGTCAGTGGTGTCCATTTGTAATACTGCCCTACAGGAAATGCCTGAGAGGTTAAGCTGCACATAAAGGCTGACATCTACTTACTTAGTGGTTCTTCAAGGGATCAATCCATGAAGCCACATCTTTCAGAAGTTATTAGATGTCTGGCTTGTCAAACCATCTCTTTATTATCTACTTGCCCCGGTTAATCAGCACAGTTCAGTGCTCTTGCAGCATTAATCACCTCCGCCAAGGAGTGGTGGGTCTGTCTGATATTTGGTGGTAACAAAATAAAGTGCAGATCTTGATCAGGACATTTTTAATATTTTCACTAAAGTCCCAGGGAATAATACATGAATATTGATTAAAATCAGTCATATTCAAGGGACTGATTATTGTATGTGCAATTGGTCCAAGTAAAAATCTGAATCTAGTGAATTTAAATGTGGTTTCACAATGTTACTGATAGTCTAGTGATAGTCCTTCAAGAAGTATGTGTTTCACTCTCTACCCAGCATGAGTGTGAGATGTTCACATAAAGTTATCCTGACCCTGAGAATAAAATGACAAGAGCATTAAAAGGAGAAATGTGGATTGAGCATATTAATCTGTACAAACCAGAGCATAAAGAACATGTATAAACAGTATTTCAGAATACGACAGCTAGAACATGCCATAATGAAGGATTTAATTAAATCAGAGGCAGATGTATACTTACGCCACTGAAGTGCAGGGCAGCACCAGAGGCAACGGCTCCACACACAGTGCTGAGCTTCCCACCAGTTAAAATGTGCCAGTGGCTGAGTGAGGGAGCTCGGCTGAAGCTGTCCTTCAGCTGAGACGGCAGAGGAACCACGGGCTCGTCACAGTACTCTCCGCCCCACTCTGCGTCACACCTGGAGGACGGAGGAGTCAGATGCAAATAATTATATTCAAAGATGAAGTGGCCATCTGGTTATGATTAGTCTGTTCATTTATTGACTTTAATACTGCAATAAAAATATAAATAGCTTTATGTGATTGTATAAAAACATCAAGCACAAACGATAAAAAGCAATAATAACAGTCTGCACATAAATAATATGAGCTAAACAACATTGTTCATTAGAATTGGCTGTTTTGCCCCAAAACTTTCAAGCTCTCATTCACACCTCACTGCTCATTGCTAACAGCTGCTGTTACTTACACACAGGAGCTCTGTTGGCAGCGGCCATGTCCAGAGCACATGTCCGGGCAGCCGTCTCCAATGTAGAGGTTATCCAGAGCCCACGTCTGCTGCTTGTCAAAGGGAGCCTGCTGGAACCAACGGAACCTGGTGGCTGGAGACCTAAAGAAATATATATATGTCACAGATACATGACTAAAATAAATGCTAAAATAAATTAAAAACCATGGACCTAAGCTGAAACATACTGTGGTATCAGATTATAAGTGGCACAAGTTTGGTCCTGTGTGTGAGTAAAGAACAGTGCTGACCTGACATATGATGGGATCGGCAGGGTGATGCGTCCCCACTTGTTGAATGTGTCAGACACCAGCAGCCTCTGCAGGGTGTATGAGGAGCAGTCAGGGCTTGTAGGCAGACAGTCTCGGACCACAGGCTGCCAGGTCAGACCCAGATCCAGAGAATACTCCAACTCCACAGCTGCATAGAAAGAAGACAAATACAAATTCAAAATGATTTGAATTCATTAATCTGCAAACAAATAATAAAATCAATATAATAATATCATTATTAAATTAGTGGATGGCTATTGATTTTTTAATGCAGACACAAATTTTCTTTTTCTTACAGTAGCAGGAGTTGGTGACAGAGCAAGAAGCAGAAAAGTCAAATTGGATGAAGGCGTCTTGTCCCAAACTGATGTCAGTGGTAACAGCATAGCGAGTGTTGGACTTCTCTATGAATGCAAAAGCAGGTCCATCAGAGCCACAAACAGGCATCCGGGTTCCTCCAGGGTGAAGGAGCCACGAGCGGCCATCGATCGAGGAGAAGTCATCTTCCAAAGGTCCCCAGCCACTAGCACTGCCACCTACCACCACCTATGGAATCAAAGATGAATTGCATAGTTGATGCAGGGAAAGCAGAAAAGGTAGAAATGAAATTCACATGGGATTTGACAGAGGAATGACAGATAAAACAATCATGGCATGCATTGCAGCCATTATCTTTCAATGCTTGAAAGAAAATGATTAAAAGCCTTATGATTGGACAGATGTTCAAACGCACCTGGTCAATAACCCATGGACTATAAAAGTGTCCGTTCTCAGAGGGCTGCCACCAGCGGAGACGAGTGGAGGATGTGCGGGCACGCAGTGGGATCTCCAGGGCCACCAAGCGAGCCTGATTACTGCTGTTGCTGAAGAGAAATTCCTGGAGGAGTCCCCAGGTGAGACCGCCATCCACAGAGAATTGCAGCAAAACAGGCTGAGAGCGAGGGTCTGGAGCCGCCTTTCCACAGCCGAGACGCAGGAAGAATTGAACAAACCTAGAGAGTGTGGACATTAACACATGGGATGATGACTGAAGACTGTAAATTCAACAACAAAGAATTGAATGGTATTTTGTGGTCAAGTTGGCAAAAAAATTCAATTTTCCCGGTATGACAGTGGCTCTTACCTGGCATTTGAGAGGTCCATGTCATTAGACACCAACATCCGCAGGCCGTCCTCGCTGAAGAACAGGTGGTTCCCACTTGACATGATGCCACATTTCCTGGATGGTTTTCCACCGCTGAGTTGTTTAAAACGCTCAGCATCCACAGCTCCCCCTAGAGGCACACGTTTGTACACAAACACATGCAAAGAAAGCAACAAAACAGAAAACACACAATCATAAATTCATCATATACTGTATATATATAAAAATAATGCAATGCTTCAAAAAACTGCAATCATTCTAGGTATAATAAATCTAATACCTATTGCAAAATATGTAAATATATATTGCAATATCTTATATATAAAAATATCAAAAAAGCAAATATATAATCAAAATTATTAGGATATTATTAATGGAGTAGTGTAAAAAATGTAATTTGAAACTCACATCACATTTTAATTTCAATGTGGCCCAGGGTGCATTTGTGTTCACACAGCTAAAAGAATGTGTCCACATGTGTCCCAGGCCTCATGGTGGTTTGAGGGATCTGACCTCGAATGGATCGTCAATGTGTCTTGGGTGAGTTCACACCTGATCTTACTGAACACTTGTGATCAGATCACTTAAAGCGGATGTAAATACCAGTTGTCTGGACTGAGCACCTGCATGTTAGTGTTACCTTCAAAGTCCTCCTTGAGGAAGTCAGGGTTGGGGGTGTCAGGCACAGAACAGTCTGGTCCAGAATAGCCAGGGTCACATGCACAGTGGGAGCCACCAATACAAGCCCCGTGGCCATTGCACATGTCCTGACACTGTGGGCCTATGTAGATGTTGTCCAGTGCCCACGTTGGAGGAGCAGAGCCAGTTGAGAAGAAACCCTGGAACCAACGGAACCTCACAGACCTGCATGGAGGTTAAAATGCTGTCTTGTTAGGATATTATTCGGAATTGAAACTGTTTCTTGAAAAAGATTTCCCTTGAGTTTTGCTCATCAGCTGTAGGTATCGAGTCCTTACCCACAGAGACGAAGCTTGCCGAAGTGAATGACCTCCCTCCTCCAGCCCTGAGTTGTGCCAGGGAAATAGATGCTTGCAGGGTGGAGCTCTGTGGAGCACAGTGATGAGGGCTGTGGCCCACCGGCACAAAGAGGCACCAGAAGGTGCCACGTGGCACCAAAGTCCCGAGAGAACTCAAGACGCACTGGGTTGGCAGAGGAGCTCTCAGCTGTGCAGCCAACATTAATCTGGAGAAACATAAATATATAAACAACATTAACTAAGATGATGAGCCATGATTCACATCCTAAATGAATCAATATTTTCATTGTTGCTTTGGAGAAGAAGTCATCGAGGCCGTGTTTGTTCACCTCAAACTGGATGATGGTGTTCTCATTTACGTCAATGTCCCTGGTGGTAATAGAGTGCTCTCCAAGCTCGCTGGAGACGAAAACCATGGCTGACTCATCCTGCTCCCTGCAGGACACACACACACAAATCCACATAGACATATAAGTTTTAGCATCATTTGGGTTGACGCAAAAACAAAACATGCAAATCACGACACCTCGTCATCAAGAAGGTAAGTGCTGTTTTTTTCTTACAGGCCAGTCTTCTGGTAGGGGCAGTAGAGGCCAGTGTTTCCCCCGGGGAAGAACAGCCAGTTGGAATCATTGGGGCCTTCATCAAAGCTGTCTATCACCACTGGTGGGTTGTTTAAGGAGCTGCCATCAATGATGAGATCATCTATCACCCACACCTCCTCCTTCTTACCTGAAGGGCATAATATTGTAGAGAGTATTACACACTGAGGAAATTTGTTCTAAAGATGGCTGTGTGTGGGAACATGCAAATGTGACCTAGCGTTTAGGGGACGAGAGATGTAAAGACAAGGAAAGCTCAGAAACATGAGAGAAAAACAGTCAGGAGATGTGAATAGTTTTACTCTGCTTTCAAATAGTGTGTCCACTCACCGCTGTTGTACGGCTGCCAGAGTCTGAAGCGGGTGGCGTTGGTCTGAGCACTGGCTGGCAGAGGCAGGTGAAGGAAGAGCGTGTCAGTGGAGGCAGGGAAGTAAAACTCATCCAGCAGCAGCCAGCTAATCCCTCCGTTCACCGAGTACTGCAGCAGCACTGAGTGGGAGCGCTCTGGGACACCTAAAAAAAAAAGATGAACTGTTACACCAACATTCAAGAAAAAAACCCTACATATACACATTTTAAATCAATCATACAGAAAATAGCTTTAAAAATACAAATAAAAAAATAATGTGGTACCTTTAGTGATGAATTTAAAGGAGAACTGAATGTAGAGAGTGTTCGTGCAGTCCAGATCCCGTGATACTATCATTCGCAGACCATCCTGCAAACAAACAAACAAGGATTACAGAACTCAAGTATATATGTTTTTTAACAGTATTTTTACTGCTCTTGATGTCGTCTGCATGATAAGACCTCTTACCCCTTTGAAGATGAGGGCAGTGCCAGATTTAAGAGGCTCTCCGCTCAGAGTTCCCCTCTCTGCTCCGTACACCTCGGGCCAGGTCTCCTGCTGCAGGTTCTCATTAAAGTCCTCTCTCAGCACAGATGGCAAAGGAGCTAAAGGCACACAGTGTGCACCTCCATAACCCTTGTCACACCTGTGCGAGAAAGAGATAAAAAGTAAGGGTACGTAACATTTACTTACAAAAGAAATATATGTAAAGATTTTATACTTACACACAACGTCCATTGTCACACAGACCATGTCCAGAGCACATCCAGGGACAGCCAGGGGCAAGTAGCACGTTATCTAGAGCCCATCCTTCTGCTCCTGGGGTGAAGTGGGTCTGGATCCAACGGAACCGAGTTCTGGGGGAGCTAAGGAGATTTAACAGGAAGTTATAACAAAGAGTCGGTTCAGCAATTTATGCACTTTGAGCAAATGATGTTCATTAATTCTAATTATAAAACACATACTTAGCAGCACTGGGCAGATAGACGGTGATCCTCCTCCAGTGCTTGTACTGGGTCGAGGTATAGATAGAACTCTGGGTATAACCGGCGCACCCAATGGCTGGGGGAACACACTCTGGAGTAAGGAGAGACCAGTGGCGGCCGCAGTCTGTGGAGTACTCCAGCCGCACGCCGTGGGAGAAGGAAGTGGACTTGCTGCATCCCATACTCAGCTCAAACTGCAGGAATGACGAGCCAGACACCTCAAAGTCCCAGCTCTCTGCATACCTTGGCTTCTCTGCAGACACAGAGTGACAGCAACATTCATTTCCTAATCATTAACCTGATTCTAGTGTCTACAGACGAAGAAGCTTGGGGATGGTAACAATGGAGGATGGTAACTTGGAACCAACGTCCAAGTCTCTATGACCTTCAGAAAAACAGTTATCGAAGAATATGTTGAACTCCTATAGGTTTTCATCCCTAACCCTAACCCTAATCAAAACCCAAAAATCAAACACTAATCACAACCCTAACCCTACCCCTTCCAAAGGTCATAGAAGCTCATTGGTGGTACCCATGGATCGGGCATACCCACATTAGTGAAGATGGAACCAACTTCCAAGTCTCTATGACCTACAGAAAAAAAGTTATGGAAGAATATCTTGATCTCCAATGGGTACTCATCCCTAACCCTAACCCTAATCACAACCCTAACCCTAATTGCAACTCCAACTCATATTCACCATAGGGTGAATAACTCTGCGCTGCTTGCTCGAAACGTACTGAAATTCGGTGTGGTTGCGTGGCAGGCTACCCTTTCTCAATCATGAAATGCCCAAGTCTCTATGACTTTCAGAAAAAAAGTTATTCAAATATATCTTGTACTTTTCTTTATAGATTTGGTGGTTTCACCATTTCCGAAGATCATAGAAGCTCGTGGGTGGTCCCAATGGATCGGGCATACCCACATTAGTGGAGATGGAACCAACTTCCAAGTCTCTATGACCTACAAAAAAAATGTTATGGAAGAATATCTTGATCTCCAATGGGTACTCATCCCTAACCCTAACCCTAATCACAACCCTAACCCTAACCCTAATTGCAACCCTAACCCATATTAGGGATTAATTGGAATAACTCTGCGCTGCTTGCTCGAAACGTACTGAAATTCGGTGTGGTTGCGTGGCAGGCTACCCTTTCTCAATCATGAAATGCCCAAGTCTCTATGACTTTCAGAAAAAAAGTTATTCAAATATATCTTGTACTTTTCTTTATAGATTTGGTGGTTTCACCATTTCCGAAGGCCGTAGAAGCTCGGGGATGGTCCCAATGGATCGGGCAGAGCCACATTAGTGGAGATGGAACCAACTTCCAAGTCTCTATGACCTACAGAAAAAAAGTTATTGAAGAATATCTTGAGCTCCAATGGGTATTCATCCCTAACCCTAACCCTAATAGCAACCCTAACCCTAACCCTAACCCTAATTGCAACCCTAACCCATATTAGGGATTAATTGGAATAACTCCGTGCTGCTTGCTCGAAACGTGCTGAAATTCGGTGTGGTTGTGTGGCAGGCCACACTTTATTAATCATGAAATGCACAAGTCTCTAGGACTTTCAGAAGAAAAGTTATTCAAAAATATCTTGTACTTTTTTTAAATAGATTTGGTGGTTTCACCATTTCTGAAGGTCGTAGAAGCTCGGGGATGGTCCCAATGGATCGGGCAGAGCCACATTAGTGGAGATGGAACCAACTTCCAAGTCTCTATGACCTTCAGAAAAAAAGTTATTGAACAATATCTTGAACTCCTATAGGTTTTCAGCCCTAACCCTAACCCTAATCACAACCAAAAAATCAAACACTAATCACAACCCTAACCCTACCCCTTCCAAAGGTCGTAGAAGCTCGGGGGTGGTACCAATGGATCGGGCATAGCCACATTAGTGGAGATGGAACCAACTTCCAAGTCTCTATGACCTACAGAAAAAAAGTTATTGAAGAATATCTTGAGCTCCAATGGGTATTCATCCCTAACCCTAACCCTAATAGCAACCCTAACCCTAACCCTAATCACAACCCTAACCCTAATCCCCTAATTGCAACCCTAACCCTAACCCTAACCCTAATTGCAACCCTAACCCATATTAGGGATTAATTGGAATAACTCCGCGCTGCTTGCTCGAAACGTGCTGAAATTCGGTGTGGTTGTGTGGCAGACCACACTTTATTAATCATGAAATGCACAAGTCTCTAGGACTTTCAGAAGAAAAGTTATTCAAAAATATCTTGTACTTTTTTTTAATAGATTTGGTGGTTTCACCATTTCCGAAGGTCGTAGAAGCTCGGGGATGGTCCCAATGGATCGGGCAGAGCCACATTAGTGGAGATGGAACCAACTTCCAAGTCTCTATGACCTTCAGAAAAAAAGTTATTGAACAATATCTTGAACTCCTATAGGTTTTCAGCCCTAACCCTAACCCTAATCACAACCAAAAAATCAAACACTAATCACAACCCTAACCCTACCCCTTCCAAAGGTCGTAGAAGCTCGGGGGTGGTACCAATGGATCGGGCATAGCCACATTAGTGGAGATGGAACCAACTTCCAAGTCTCTATGACCTACAGAAAAAAAGTTATTGAAGAATATCTTGAGCTCCAATGGGTATTCATCCCTAACCCTAACCCTAATAGCAACCCTAACCCTAACCCTAACCCTAATTGCAACCCTAACCCATATTAGGGATTAATTGGAATAACTCCGCGCTGCTTGCTCGAAACGTGCTGAAATTCGGTGTGGTTGTGTGGCAGGCCACACTTTATTAATCATGAAATGCACAAGTCTAGGACTTTCAGAAGAAAAGTTATTCAAAAATATCTTGTACTTTTTTTTAATAGATTTGGTGGTTTCACCATTTCCGAAGGTTGTAGAAGCTCGGGGGTGGTACCAATGGATCGGGCATAGCCACATTAGTGGAGATGGAACCAACTTCCAAGTCTCTATGACCTACAGAAAAAAAGTTATTGAAGAATATCTTGAGCTCCAATGGGTATTCATCCCTAACCCTAACCCTAATAGCAACCCTAACCCTAACCCTAATCACAACCCTAACCCTAACCCTAATTGCAACCCTAACCCTAACCCTAACCCTAATTGCAACCCTAACCCATATTAGGGATTAATTGGAATAACTCCGCGCTGCTTGCTCGAAACGTGCTGAAATTCGGTGTGGTTGTGTGGCAGGCCACACTTTATTAATCATGAAATGCACAAGTCTCTAGGACTTTCAGAAGAAAAGTTATTCAAAAATATCTTGTACTTTTTTTTAATAGATTTGGTGGTTTCACCATTTCCGAAGGTCGTAGAAGCTCGGGGATGGTCCCAATGGATCGGGCAGAGCCACATTAGTGGAGATGGAACCAACTTCCAAGTCTCTATGACCTTCAGAAAAAAAGTAATTGAACAATATCTTGAACTCCTATAGGTTTTCAGCCCTAACCCTAACCCTAATCACAACCAAAAAATCAAACACTAATCACAACCCTAACCCTACCCCTTCCAAAGGTCGTAGAAGCTCGGGGGTGGTCCCAATGGATCGGGCAGAGCCACATTAGTGGAGATGGAACCAACTTCCAAGTCTCTATGACCTACAGAAAAAATGTTATGGAAGAATATCTTGATCTCCAATGGGTACTCATCCCTAACCCTAACCCTAATCACAACCCTAACCCTAACCCTAATTGCAACCCTAACCCATATTAGGGATTAATTGGAATAACTCTGCGCTGCTTGCTCGAAACGTACTGAAATTCGGTGTGGTTGCGTGGCAGGCTACCCTTTCTCAATCATGAAATGCCCAAGTCTCTATGACTTTCAGAAAAAAAGTTATTCAAATATATCTTGTACTTTTCTTTATAGATTTGGTGGTTTCACCATTTCCGAAGGCCGTAGAAGCTCGGGGATGGTCCCAATGGATCGGGCAGAGCCACATTAGTGGAGATGGAACCAACTTCCAAGTCTCTATGACCTTCAGAAAAAAAGTTATTAAACAATATCTTGAACTCCTATAGGTTTTCAGCCCTAACCCTAACCCTAATCACAACCAAAAAATCAAACACTAATCACAACCCTAACCCTACCCCTTCCAAAGGTCGTAGAAGCTCGGGGGTGGTACCAATGGATCGGGCATAGCCACATTAGTGGAGATGGAACCAACTTCCAAGTCTCTATGACCTACAGAAAAAAAGTTATTGAAGAATATCTTGAGCTCCAATGGGTATTCATCCCTAACCCTAACCCTAATAGCAACCCTAACCCTAACCCTAATCACAACCCTAACCCTAACCCTAATTGCAACCCTAACCCTAACCCTAACCCTAATTGCAACCCTAACCCATATTAGGGATTAATTGGAATAACTCCGTGCTGCTTGCTCGAAACGTGCTGAAATTCGGTGTGGTTGTGTGGCAGGCCACACTTTATTAATCATGAAATGCACAAGTCTCTAGGACTTTCAGAAGAAAAGTTATTCAAAAATATCTTGTACTTTTTTTAAATAGATTTGGTGGTTTCACCATTTCTGAAGGTCGTAGAAGCTCGGGGATGGTCCCAATGGATCGGGCAGAGCCACATTAGTGGAGATGGAACCAACTTCCAAGTCTCTATGACCTTCAGAAAAAAAGTTATTGAACAATATCTTGAACTCCTATAGGTTTTCAGCCCTAACCCTAACCCTAATCACAACCAAAAAATCAAACACTAATCACAACCCTAACCCTACCCCTTCCAAAGGTCGTAGAAGCTCGGGGGTGGTACCAATGGATCGGGCATAGCCACATTAGTGGAGATGGAACCAACTTCCAAGTCTCTATGACCTACAGAAAAAAAGTTATTGAAGAATATCTTGAGCTCCAATGGGTATTCATCCCTAACCCTAACCCTAATAGCAACCCTAACCCTAACCCTAATCACAACCCTAACCCTAATCCCCTAATTGCAACCCTAACCCTAACCCTAACCCTAATTGCAACCCTAACCCATATTAGGGATTAATTGGAATAACTCCGCGCTGCTTGCTCGAAACGTGCTGAAATTCGGTGTGGTTGTGTGGCAGACCACACTTTATTAATCATGAAATGCACAAGTCTCTAGGACTTTCAGAAGAAAAGTTATTCAAAAATATCTTGTACTTTTTTTAAATAGATTTGGTGGTTTCACCATTTCCGAAGGTCGTAGAAGCTCGCGGATGGTCCCAATGGATCGGGCAGAGCCACATTAGTGGAGATGGAACCAACTTCCAAGTCTCTATGACCTTCAGAAAAAAAGTTATTGAACAATATCTTGAACTCCTATAGGTTTTCAGCCCTAACCCTAACCCTAATCACAACCAAAAAATCAAACACTAATCACAACCCTAACCCTACCCCTTCCAAAGGTCGTAGAAGCTCGGGGGTGGTACCAATGGATCGGGCATAGCCACATTAGTGGAGATGGAACCAACTTCCAAGTCTCTATGACCTACAGAAAAAAAGTTATTGAAGAATATCTTGAGCTCCAATGGGTATTCATCCCTAACCCTAACCCTAATAGCAACCCTAACCCTAACCCTAACCCTAATTGCAACCCTAACCCATATTAGGGATTAATTGGAATAACTCCGCGCTGCTTGCTCGAAACGTGCTGAAATTCGGTATGGTTGTGTGGCAGGCCACACTTTATTAATCATGAAATGCACAAGTCTAGGACTTTCAGAAGAAAAGTTATTCAAAAATATCTTGTACTTTTTTTTAATAGATTTGGTGGTTTCACCATTTCCGAAGGTTGTAGAAGCTCGGGGGTGGTACCAATGGATCGGGCATAGCCACATTAGTGGAGATGGAACCAACTTCCAAGTCTCTATGACCTACAGAAAAAAAGTTATTGAAGAATATCTTGAGCTCCAATGGGTATTCATCCCTAACCCTAACCCTAATAGCAACCCTAACCCTAACCCTAATCACAACCCTAACCCTAACCCTAATTGCAACCCTAACCCTAACCCTAACCCTAATTGCAACCCTAACCCATATTAGGGATTAATTGGAATAACTCCGCGCTGCTTGCTCGAAACGTGCTGAAATTCGGTGTGGTTGTGTGGCAGGCCACACTTTATTAATCATGAAATGCACAAGTCTCTAGGACTTTCAGAAGAAAAGTTATTCAAAAATATCTTGTACTTTTTTTTAATAGATTTGGTGGTTTCACCATTTCCGAAGGTCGTAGAAGCTCGGGGATGGTCCCAATGGATCGGGCAGAGCCACATTAGTGGAGATGGAACCAACTTCCAAGTCTCTATGACCTTCAGAAAAAAAGTAATTGAACAATATCTTGAACTCCTATAGGTTTTCAGCCCTAACCCTAACCCTAATCACAACCAAAAAATCAAACACTAATCACAACCCTAACCCTACCCCTTCCAAAGGTCGTAGAAGCTCGGGGGTGGTCCCAATGGATCGGGCAGAGCCACATTAGTGGAGATGGAACCAACTTCCAAGTCTCTATGACCTACAGAAAAAATGTTATGGAAGAATATCTTGATCTCCAATGGGTACTCATCCCTAACCCTAACCCTAATCACAACCCTAACCCTAACCCTAATTGCAACCCTAACCCATATTAGGGATTAATTGGAATAACTCTGCGCTGCTTGCTCGAAACGTACTGAAATTCGGTGTGGTTGCGTGGCAGGCTACCCTTTCTCAATCATGAAATGCCCAAGTCTCTATGACTTTCAGAAAAAAAGTTATTCAAATATATCTTGTACTTTTCTTTATAGATTTGGTGGTTTCACCATTTCCGAAGGCCGTAGAAGCTCGGGGATGGTCCCAATGGATCGGGCAGAGCCACATTAGTGGAGATGGAACCAACTTCCAAGTCTCTATGACCTTCAGAAAAAAAGTTATTAAACAATATCTTGAACTCCTATAGGTTTTCAGCCCTAACCCTAACCCTAATCACAACCAAAAAATCAAACACTAATCACAACCCTAACCCTACCCCTTCCAAAGGTCGTAGAAGCTCGGGGGTGGTACCAATGGATCGGGCATAGCCACATTAGTGGAGATGGAACCAACTTCCAAGTCTCTATGACCTACAGAAAAAAAGTTATTGAAGAATATCTTGAGCTCCAATGGGTATTCATCCCTAACCCTAACCCTAATAGCAACCCTAACCCTAACCCTAATCACAACCCTAACCCTAACCCTAATTGCAACCCTAACCCTAACCCTAACCCTAATTGCAACCCTAACCCATATTAGGGATTAATTGGAATAACTCCGCGCTGCTTGCTCGAAACGTGCTGAAATTCGGTGTGGTTGTGTGGCAGGCCACACTTTATTAATCATGAAATGCACAAGTCTCTAGGACTTTCAGAAGAAAAGTTATTCAAAAATATCTTGTACTTTTCTTTATAGATTTGGTGGTTTCACCATTTCCGAAGGCCGTAGAAGCTCGGGGATGGTCCCAATGGATCGGGCAGAGCCACATTAGTGGAGATGGAACCAACTTCCAAGTCTCTATGACCTTCAGAAAAAAAGTTATTAAACAATATCTTGAACTCCTATAGGTTTTCAGCCCTAACCCTAACCCTAATCACAACCAAAAAATCAAACACTAATCACAACCCTAACCCTACCCCTTCCAAAGGTCGTAGAAGCTCGGGGGTGGTACCAATGGATCGGGCATAGCCACATTAGTGGAGATGGAACCAACTTCCAAGTCTCTATGACCTACAGAAAAAAAGTTATTGAAGAATATCTTGAGCTCCAATGGGTATTCATCCCTAACCCTAACCCTAATAGCAACCCTAACCCTAACCCTAACCCTAATTGCAACCCTAACCCATATTAGGGATTAATTGGAATAACTCCGCGCTGCTTGCTCGAAACGTGCTGAAATTCGGTGTGGTTGTGTGGCAGGCCACACTTTATTAATCATGAAATGCACAAGTCTAGGACTTTCAGAAGAAAAGTTATTCAAAAATATCTTGTACTTTTTTTTAATAGATTTGGTGGTTTCACCATTTCCGAAGGTCGTAGAAGCTCGGGGATGGTCCCAATGGATCGGGCAGAGCCACATTAGTGGAGATGGAACCAACTTCCAAGTCTCTATGACCTTCAGAAAAAAAGTTATTGAACAATATCTTGAACTCCTATAGGTTTTCAGCCCTAACCCTAACCCTAATCACAACCAAAAAATCAAACACTAATCACAACCCTAACCCTACCCCTTCCAAAGGTCGTAGAAGCTCGGGGGTGGTACCAATGGATCGGGCATAGCCACATTAGTGGAGATGGAACCAACTTCCAAGTCTCTATGACCTACAGAAAAAAAGTTATTGAAGAATATCTTGAGCTCCAATGGGTATTCATCCCTAACCCTAACCCTAATAGCAACCCTAACCCTAACCCTAATCACAACCCTAACCCTAACCCTAATTGCAACCCTAACCCTAACCCTAACCCTAATTGCAACCCTAACCCATATTAGGGATTAATTGGAATAACTCCGCGCTGCTTGCTCGAAACGTGCTGAAATTCGGTGTGGTTGTGTGGCAGGCCACACTTTATTAATCATGAAATGCACAAGTCTCTAGGACTTTCAGAAGAAAAGTTATTCAAAAATATCTTGTACTTTTTTTTAATAGATTTGGTGGTTTCACCATTTCCGAAGGTCGTAGAAGCTCGGGGATGGTCCCAATGGATCGGGCAGAGCCACATTAGTGGAGATGGAACCAACTTCCAAGTCTCTATGACCTTCAGAAAAAAAGTAATTGAACAATATCTTGAACTCCTATAGGTTTTCAGCCCTAACCCTAACCCTAATCACAACCAAAAAATCAAACACTAATCACAACCCTAACCCTACCCCTTCCAAAGGTCGTAGAAGCTCGGGGGTGGTCCCAATGGATCGGGCAGAGCCACATTAGTGGAGATGGAACCAACTTCCAAGTCTCTATGACCTACAGAAAAAATGTTATGGAAGAATATCTTGATCTCCAATGGGTACTCATCCCTAACCCTAACCCTAATCACAACCCTAACCCTAACCCTAATTGCAACCCTAACCCATATTAGGGATTAATTGGAATAACTCTGCGCTGCTTGCTCGAAACGTACTGAAATTCGGTGTGGTTGCGTGGCAGGCTACCCTTTCTCAATCATGAAATGCCCAAGTCTCTATGACTTTCAGAAAAAAAGTTATTCAAATATATCTTGTACTTTTCTTTATAGATTTGGTGGTTTCACCATTTCCGAAGGCCGTAGAAGCTCGGGGATGGTCCCAATGGATCGGGCAGAGCCACATTAGTGGAGATGGAACCAACTTCCAAGTCTCTATGACCTTCAGAAAAAAAGTTATTAAACAATATCTTGAACTCCTATAGGTTTTCAGCCCTAACCCTAACCCTAATCACAACCAAAAAATCAAACACTAATCACAACCCTAACCCTACCCCTTCCAAAGGTCGTAGAAGCTCGGGGGTGGTACCAATGGATCGGGCATAGCCACATTAGTGGAGATGGAACCAACTTCCAAGTCTCTATGACCTACAGAAAAAAAGTTATTGAAGAATATCTTGAGCTCCAATGGGTATTCATCCCTAACCCTAACCCTAATAGCAACCCTAACCCTAACCCTAATCACAACCCTAACCCTAACCCTAATTGCAACCCTAACCCTAACCCTAACCCTAATTGCAACCCTAACCCATATTAGGGATTAATTGGAATAACTCCGCGCTGCTTGCTCGAAACGTGCTGAAATTCGGTGTGGTTGTGTGGCAGGCCACACTTTATTAATCATGAAATGCACAAGTCTCTAGGACTTTCAGAAGAAAAGTTATTCAAAAATATCTTGTACTTTTCTTTATAGATTTGGTGGTTTCACCATTTCCGAAGGCCGTAGAAGCTCGGGGATGGTCCCAATGGATCGGGCAGAGCCACATTAGTGGAGATGGAACCAACTTCCAAGTCTCTATGACCTTCAGAAAAAAAGTTATTAAACAATATCTTGAACTCCTATAGGTTTTCAGCCCTAACCCTAACCCTAATCACAACCAAAAAATCAAACACTAATCACAACCCTAACCCTACCCCTTCCAAAGGTCGTAGAAGCTCGGGGGTGGTACCAATGGATCGGGCATAGCCACATTAGTGGAGATGGAACCAACTTCCAAGTCTCTATGACCTACAGAAAAAAAGTTATTGAAGAATATCTTGAGCTCCAATGGGTATTCATCCCTAACCCTAACCCTAATAGCAACCCTAACCCTAACCCTAACCCTAATTGCAACCCTAACCCATATTAGGGATTAATTGGAATAACTCCGCGCTGCTTGCTCGAAACGTGCTGAAATTCGGTGTGGTTGTGTGGCAGGCCACACTTTATTAATCATGAAATGCACAAGTCTAGGACTTTCAGAAGAAAAGTTATTCAAAAATATCTTGTACTTTTTTTTAATAGATTTGGTGGTTTCACCATTTCCGAAGGTCGTAGAAGCTCGGGGATGGTCCCAATGGATCGGGCAGAGCCACATTAGTGGAGATGGAACCAACTTCCAAGTCTCTATGACCTTCAGAAAAAAAGTTATTGAACAATATCTTGAACTCCTATAGGTTTTCAGCCCTAACCCTAACCCTAATCACAACCAAAAAATCAAACACTAATCACAACCCTAACCCTACCCCTTCCAAAGGTCGTAGAAGCTCGGGGGTGGTACCAATGGATCGGGCATAGCCACATTAGTGGAGATGGAACCAACTTCCAAGTCTCTATGACCTACAGAAAAAAAGTTATTGAAGAATATCTTGAGCTCCAATGGGTATTCATCCCTAACCCTAACCCTAATAGCAACCCTAACCCTAACCCTAATCACAACCCTAACCCTAACCCTAATTGCAACCCTAACCCTAACCCTAACCCTAATTGCAACCCTAACCCATATTAGGGATTAATTGGAATAACTCCGCGCTGCTTGCTCGAAACGTGCTGAAATTCGGTGTGGTTGTGTGGCAGGCCACACTTTATTAATCATGAAATGCACAAGTCTCTAGGACTTTCAGAAGAAAAGTTATTCAAAAATATCTTGTACTTTTTTTTAATAGATTTGGTGGTTTCACCATTTCCGAAGGTCGTAGAAGCTCGGGGATGGTCCCAATGGATCGGGCAGAGCCACATTAGTGGAGATGGAACCAACTTCCAAGTCTCTATGACCTTCAGAAAAAAAGTTATTGAACAATATCTTGAACTCCTATAGGTTTTCAGCCCTAACCCTAACCCTAATCACAACCAAAAAATCAAACACTAATCACAACCCTAACCCTACCCCTTCCAAAGGTCGTAGAAGCTCGGGGGTGGTACCAATGGATCGGGCATAGCCACATTAGTGGAGATGGAACCAACTTCCAAGTCTCTATGACCTACAGAAAAAAAGTTATTGAAGAATATCTTGAGCTCCAATGGGTATTCATCCCTAACCCTAACCCTAATAGCAACCCTAACCCTAACCCTAATCACAACCCTAACCCTAACCCTAATTGCAACCCTAACCCTAACCCTAACCCTAATTGCAACCCTAACCCATATTAGGGATTAATTGGAATAACTCCGCGCCGCTTGCTCGAAACGTGCTGAAATTCGGTGTGGTTGTGTGGCAGGCCACACTTTATTAATCATGAAATGCACAAGTCTCTAGGACTTTCAGAAGAAAAGTTATTCAAAAATATCTTGTACTTTTTTAAAATAGATTTGGTGGTTTCACCATTTCCGAAGGTTGTAGAAGCTCGGGGATGGTCCCAATGGATCGGGCAGAGCCACATTAGTGGAGATGGAACCAACTTCCAAGTCTCTATGACCTTCAGAAAAAAAGTTATTGAACAATATCTTGAACTCCTATAGGTTTTCAGCCCTAACCCTAACCCTAATCACAACCAAAAAATCAAACACTAATCACAACCCTAACCCTACCCCTTCCAAAGGTCGTAGAAGCTCGGGGGTGGTACCAATGGATCGGGCATAGCCACATTAGTGGAGATGGAACCAACTTCCAAGTCTCTATGACCTACAGAAAAAAAGTTATTGAAGAATATCTTGAGCTCCAATGGGTATTCATCCCTAACCCTAACCCTAATAGCAACCCTAACCCTAACCCTAACCCTAATTGCAACCCTAACCCATATTAGGGATTAATTGGAATAACTCCGCGCTGCTTGCTCGAAACGTGCTGAAATTCGGTGTGGTTGTGTGGCAGGCCACACTTTATTAATCATGAAATGCACAAGTCTCTAGGACTTTCAGAAGAAAAGTTATTCAAAAATATCTTGTACTTTTTTTTAATAGATTTGGTGGTTTCACCATTTCCGAAGGTCGTAGAAGCTCGGGGATGGTCCCAATGGATCGGGCAGAGCCACATTAGTGGAGATGGAACCAACTTCCAAGTCTCTATGACCTTCAGAAAAAAAGTTATTGAACAATATCTTGAACTCCTATAGGTTTTCAGCCCTAACCCTAACCCTAATCACAACCAAAAAATCAAACACTAATCACAACCCTAACCCTACCCCTTCCAAAGGTCGTAGAAGCTCGGGGGTGGTACCAATGGATCGGGCATAGCCACATTAGTGGAGATGGAACCAACTTCCAAGTCTCTATGACCTACAGAAAAAAAGTTATTGAAGAATATCTTGAGCTCCAATGGGTATTCATCCCTAACCCTAACCCTAATAGCAACCCTAACCCTAACCCTAATCACAACCCTAACCCTAACCCTAATTGCAACCCTAACCCTAACCCTAACCCTAACCCTAATTGCAACCTTAACCCATATTAGGGATTAATTGGAATAACTCTGCGCAGCTTGCTCGAAACGTGCTGAAATTCGGTGTGGTTGTGTGGCAGGCCACACTTTATTAATCATGAAATGCACAAGTCTCTAGGACTTTCAGAAGAAAAGTTATTCAAAAATATCTTGTACTTTTTTTTAATAGATTTGGTGGTTTCACCATTTCCGAAGGTCGTAGAAGCTCGGGGATGGTCCCAATGGATCGGGCAGAGCCACATTAGTGGAGATGGAACCAACTTCCAAGTCTCTATGACCTTCAGAAAAAAAGTTATTGAACAATATCTTGAACTCCTATAGGTTTTCAGCCCTAACCCTAACCCTAATCACAACCAAAAAATCAAACACTAATCACAACCCTAACCCTACCCCTTCCAAAGGTCGTAGAAGCTCGGGGGTGGTACCAATGGATCGGGCATAGCCACATTAGTGGAGATGGAACCAACTTCCAAGTCTCTATGACCTACAGAAAAAAAGTTATTGAAGAATATCTTGAGCTCCAATGGGTATTCATCCCTAACCCTAACCCTAAAAGCAACCCTAACCCTAACCCTAATTGCAACCCTAACCCTAACCCTAACCCTAACCCTAATTGCAACCCTAACCCATATTAGGGATTAATTGGAATAACTCTGCGCTGCTTGCTCGAAACGTGCTGAAATTCGGTGTGGTTGTGTGGCAGGCCACCCTTTATTAATCATGAAATGCACAAGTCTCTAGGACTTTCAGAAGAAAAGTTATTCAAAAATATCTTGTACTTTTTTTTTATAGATTTGGTGGTTTCACCATTTCCGAAGGTCATAGAAGCTCGGGGATGGTCCCAATGGATCGGGCAGAGCCACATTAGTGGAGATGGAACCAACTTCCAAGTCTCTATGACCTTCAGAAAAAAAGTTATTGAACAATATCTTGAACTCCTATAGGTTTTCAGCCCTAACCCTAACCCTAATCACAACCAAAAAATCAAACACTAATCACAACCCTAACCCTACCCCTTCCAAAGGTCGTAGAAGCTCGGGGGTGGTACCAATGGATCGGGCATAGCCACATTAGTGGAGATGGAACCAACTTCCAAGTCTCTATGACCTACAGAAAAAAAGTTATTGAAGAATATCTTGAGCTCCAATGGGTATTCATCCCTAACCCTAACCCTAATAGCAACCCTAACCCTAACCCTAATCACAACCCTAACCCTAACCCTAACCCTAATTGCAACCCTAACCCATATTAGGGATTAATTGGAATAACTCCGCGCTGCTTGCTCGAAACGTGCTGAAATTCGGTGTGGTTGTGTGGCAGGCCACACTTTATTAATCATGAAATGCACAAGTCTCTAGGACTTTCAGAAGAAAAGTTATTCAAAAATATCTTGTACTTTTTTTTAATAGATTTGGTGGTTTCACCATTTCCGAAGGTCGTAGAAGCTCGGGGATGGTCCCAATGGATCGGGCAGAGCCACATTAGTGGAGATGGAACCAACTTCCAAGTCTCTATGACCTTCAGAAAAAAAGTTATTGAACAATATCTTGAACTCCTATAGGTTTTCAGCCCTAACCCTAACCCTAATCACAACCAAAAAATCAAACACTAATCACAACCCTAACCCTACCCCTTCCAAAGGTCGTAGAAGCTCGGGGGTGGTACCAATGGATCGGGCATAGCCACATTAGTGGAGATGGAACCAACTTCCAAGTCTCTATGACCTACAGAAAAAATGTTATTGAAGAATATCTTGAGCTCCAATGGGTATTCATCCCTAACCCTAACCCTAATAGCAACCCTAACCCTAACCCTAATCACAACCCTAACCCTAACCCTAACCCTAATTGCAACCCTAACCCATATTAGGGATTAATTGGAATAACTCCGCGCCGCTTGCTCGAAACGTGCTGAAATTCGGTGTGGTTGTGTGGCAGGCCACACTTTATTAATCATGAAATGCACAAGTCTCTAGGACTTTCAGAAGAAAAGTTATTCAAAAATATCTTGTACTTTTTTTTAATAGATTTGGTGGTTTCACCATTTCCGAAGGTCGTAGAAGCTCGGGGATGGTCCCAATGGATCGGGCAGAGCCACATTAGTGGAGATGGAACCAACTTCCAAGTCTCTATGACCTTCAGAAAAAAAGTAATTGAACAATATCTTGAACTCCTATAGGTTTTCAGCCCTAACCCTAACCCTAATCACAACCAAAAAATCAAACACTAATCACAACCCTAACCCTACCCCTTCCAAAGGTCGTAGAAGCTCGGGGGTGGTACCAATGGATCGGGCATAGCCACATTAGTGGAGATGGAACCAACTTCCAAGTCTCTATGACCTACAGAAAAAAAGTTATTGAAGAATATCTTGAGCTCCAATGGGTATTCATCCCTAACCCTAACCCTAATAGCAACCCTAACCCTAACCCTAACCCTAATTGCAACCCTAACCCATATTAGGGATTAATTGGAATAACTCCGCGCTGCTTGCTCGAAACGTGCTGAAATTCGGTGTGGTTGTGTGGCAGGCCACACTTTATTAATCATGAAATGCACAAGTCTCTAGGACTTTCAGAAGAAAAGTTATTCAAAAATATCTTGTACTTTTTTTTAATAGATTTGGTGGTTTCACCATTTCCGAAGGTCGTAGAAGCTCGGGGATGGTCCCAATGGATCGGGCAGAGCCACATTAGTGGAGATGGAACCAACTTCCAAGTCTCTATGACCTTCAGAAAAAAAGTTATTGAACAATATCTTGAACTCCTATAGGTTTTCAGCCCTAACCCTAACCCTAATCACAACCAAAAAATCAAACACTAATCACAACCCTAACCCTACCCCTTCCAAAGGTCGTAGAAGCTCGGGGGTGGTACCAATGGATCGGGCATAGCCACATTAGTGGAGATGGAACCAACTTCCAAGTCTCTATGACCTACAGAAAAAAAGTTATTGAAGAATATCTTGAGCTCCAATGGGTATTCATCCCTAACCCTAACCCTAATAGCAACCCTAACCCTAACCCTAATCACAACCCTAACCCTAACCCTAATTGCAACCCTAACCCTAACCCTAACCCTAACCCTAATCACAACCAAAAAATCAAACACTAATCACAACCCTAACCCTACCCCTTCCAAAGGTCGTAGAAGCTCGGGGGTGGTCCCAATGGATCGGGCAGAGCCACATTAGTGGACATGGAACCAACTTCCAAGTCTCTATGACCTTCAGAGAAAAAGTTATGGAAGAATATGTTGAACTCCTATAGGTTTTCATCCCTAACCCTAACCCTAATCACAACCCAAAAAGCAAACACTAATCACAACCCTAACCCTACCCCTTCCAAAGGTCGTAGAAGCTCGTGGGTGGTACCAATGGATCGGGCATACCCACATTAGTGGAGATGGAACCAACTTCCAAGTCTCTATGACCTACAGAAAAAATGTTATGGAAGAATATCTTGATCTCCAATGGGTACTCATCCCTAACCCTAACCCTAATCACAACCCTAACCCTAACCCTAATTGCAACCCTAACCCATATTAGGGATTAATTGGAATAACTCTGCGCTGCTTGCTCGAAACGTACTGAAATTCGGTGTGGTTGCGTGGCAGGCTACCCTTTCTCAATCATGAAATGCCCAAGTCTCTATGACTTTCAGAAAAAAAGTTATTCAAATATATCTTGTACTTTTCTTTATAGATTTGGTGGTTTCACCATTTCCGAAGGCCGTAGAAGCTCGGGGATGGTCCCAATGGATCGGGCAGAGCCACATTAGTGGAGATGGAACCAACTTCCAAGTCTCTATGACCTTCAGAAAAAAAGTTATTAAACAATATCTTGAACTCCTATAGGTTTTCAGCCCTAACCCTAACCCTAATCACAACCAAAAAATCAAACACTAATCACAACCCTAACCCTACCCCTTCCAAAGGTCGTAGAAGCTCGGGGGTGGTACCAATGGATCGGGCATAGCCACATTAGTGGAGATGGAACCAACTTCCAAGTCTCTATGACCTACAGAAAAAAAGTTATTGAAGAATATCTTGAGCTCCAATGGGTATTCATCCCTAACCCTAACCCTAATAGCAACCCTAACCCTAACCCTAACCCTAATTGCAACCCTAACCCATATTAGGGATTAATTGGAATAACTCCGTGCTGCTTGCTCGAAACGTGCTGAAATTCGGTGTGGTTGTGTGGCAGGCCACACTTTATTAATCATGAAATGCACAAGTCTCTAGGACTTTCAGAAGAAAAGTTATTCAAAAATATCTTGTACTTTTTTTAAATAGATTTGGTGGTTTCACCATTTCCGAAGGTCGTAGAAGCTCGGGGATGGTCCCAATGGATCGGGCAGAGCCACATTAGTGGAGATGGAACCAACTTCCAAGTCTCTATGACCTTCAGAAAAAAAGTTATTGAACAATATCTTGAACTCCTATAGGTTTTCAGCCCTAACCCTAACCCTAATCACAACCAAAAAATCAAACACTAATCACAACCCTAACCCTACCCCTTCCAAAGGTCGTAGAAGCTCGGGGGTGGTACCAATGGATCGGGCATAGCCACATTAGTGGAGATGGAACCAACTTCCAAGTCTCTATGACCTACAGAAAAAAAGTTATTGAAGAATATCTTGAGCTCCAATGGGTATTCATCCCTAACCCTAACCCTAATAGCAACCCTAACCCTAACCCTAATCACAACCCTAACCCTAACCCTAATTGCAACCCTAACCCTAACCCAACCCTAATTGCAACCCTAACCCATATTAGGGATTAATTGGAATAACTCCGCGCTGCTTGCTCGAAACGTGCTGAAATTCGGTGTGGTTGTGTGGCAGGCCACACTTTATTAATCATGAAATGCACAAGTCTCTAGGACTTTCAGAAGAAAAGTTATTCAAAAATATCTTGTACTTTTTTTTAATAGATTTGGTGGTTTCACCATTTCCGAAGGTCGTAGAAGCTCGGGGATGGTCCCAATGGATCGGGCAGAGCCACATTAGTGGAGATGGAACCAACTTCCAAGTCTCTATGACCTTCAGAAAAAAAGTAATTGAACAATATCTTGAACTCCTATAGGTTTTCAGCCCTAACCCTAACCCTAATCACAACCAAAAAATCAAACACTAATCACAACCCTAACCCTACCCCTTCCAAAGGTCGTAGAAGCTCGGGGGTGGTACCAATGGATCGGGCATAGCCACATTAGTGGAGATGGAACCAACTTCCAAGTCTCTATGACCTACAGAAAAAAAGTTATTGAAGAATATCTTGAGCTCCAATGGGTATTCATCCCTAACCCTAACCCTAATAGCAACCCTAACCCTAACCCTAACCACAACCTTAACCCTAACCCTAATTGCAACCCTAACCCTAACCCTAACCCTAACCCTAATCGCAACCCTAACCCATATTAGGGATTAATTGGAATAACTCCGCGCCGCTTGCTCGAAACGTGCTGAAATTCGGTGTGGTTGTGTGGCAGGCCACCCTTTATTAATCATGAAATGCACAAGTCTCTAGGACTTTCAGAAGAAAAGTTATTCAAAAATATCTTGTACTTTTTTTTAATAGATTTGGTGGTTTCACCATTTCCGAAGGTCGTAGAAGCTCGGGGATGGTCCCAATGGATCGGGCAGAGCCACATTAGTGGAGATGGAACCAACTTCCAATTCTCTATGACCTTCAGAAAAAAAGTTATTGAACAATATCTTGAACTCCTATAGGTTTTCAGCCCTAACCCTAACCCTAATCACAACCAAAAAATCAAACACTAATCACAACCCTAACCCTACCCCTTCCAAAGGTCGTAGAAGCTCGGGGGTGGTACCAATGGATCGGGCATAGCCACATTAGTGGAGATGGAACCAACTTCCAAGTCTCTATGACCTACAGAAAAAAAGTTATTGAAGAATATCTTGAGCTCCAATGGGTATTCATCCCTAACCCTAACCCTAATAGCAACCCTAACCCTAACCCTAATCACAACCCTAACCCTAACCCTAATTGCAACCCTAACCCTAACCCTAACCCTAACCCTAATTGCAACCTTAACCCATATTAGGGATTAATTGGAATAACTCTGCGCAGCTTGCTCGAAACGTGCTGAAATTCGGTGTGGTTGTGTGGCAGGCCACACTTTATTAATCATGAAATGCACAAGTCTCTAGGACTTTCAGAAGAAAAGTTATTCAAAAATATCTTGTACTTTTTTTTTATAGATTTGGTGGTTTCACCATTTCCGAAGGTCGTAGAAGCTCGGGGATGGTCCCAATGGATCGGGCAGAGCCACATTAGTGGAGATGGAACCAACTTCCAAGTCTCTATGACCTTCAGAAAAAAAGTTATTGAACAATATCTTGAACTCCTATAGGTTTTCAGCCCTAACCCTAACCCTAATCACAACCAAAAAATCAAACACTAATCACAACCCTAACCCTACCCCTTCCAAAGGTCGTAGAAGCTCGGGGGTGGTACCAATGGATCGGGCATAGCCACATTAGTGGAGATGGAACCAACTTCCAAGTCTCTATGACCTACAGAAAAAAAGTTATTGAAGAATATCTTGAGCTCCAATGGGTATTCATCCCTAACCCTAACCCTAAAAGCAACCCTAACCCTAACCCTAATCACAACCCTAACCCTAACCCTAATTGCAACCCTAACCCTAACCCTAACCCTAACCCTAATTGCAACCCTAACCCATATTAGGGATTAATTGGAATAACTCTGCGCTGCTTGCTCGAAACGTGCTGAAATTCGGTGTGGTTGTGTGGCAGGCCACCCTTTATTAATCATGAAATGCACAAGTCTCTAGGACTTTCAGAAGAAAAGTTATTCAAAAATATCTTGTACTTTTTTTTTATAGATTTGGTGGTTTCACCATTTCCGAAGGTCATAGAAGCTCGGAGATGGTCCCAATGGATCGGGCAGAGCCACATTAGTGGAGATGGAACCAACTTCCAAGTCTCTATGACCTTCAGAAAAAAAGTTATTGAACAATATCTTGAACTCCTATAGGTTTTCAGCCCTAACCCTAACCCTAATCACAACCAAAAAATCAAACACTAATCACAACCCTAACCCTACCCCTTCCAAAGGTCGTAGAAGCTCGGGGGTGGTACCAATGGATCGGGCATAGCCACATTAGTGGAGATGGAACCAACTTCCAAGTCTCTATGACCTACAGAAAAAAAGTTATTGAAGAATATCTTGAGCTCCAATGGGTATTCATCCCTAACCCTAACCCTAATAGCAACCCTAACCCTAACCCTAATCACAACCCTAACCCTAACCCTAATTGCAACCCTAACCCTAACCCTAACCCTAACCCTAACCCTAATTGCAACCCTAACCCATATTAGGGATTAATTGGAATAACTCTGCGCTGCTTGCTCGAAACGTGCTGAAATTCGGTGTGGTTGTGTGGCAGGCCACCCTTTATTAATCATGAAAGGCACAAGTCTCTAGGACTTTCAGAAGAAAAGTTATTCAAAAATATCTTGTACTTTTTTTTTATAGATTTGGTGGTTTCACCATTTCCGAAGGTCATAGAAGCTCGGGGATGGTCCCAATGGATCGGGCAGAGCCACATTAGTGGAGATGGAACCAACTTCCAAGTCTCTATGACCTTCAGAAAAAAAGTTATTGAACAATATCTTGAACTCCTATAGGTTTTCAGCCCTAACCCTAACCCTAATCACAACCAAAAAATCAAACACTAATCACAACCCTAACCCTACCCCTTCCAAAGGTCGTAGAAGCTCGGGGGTGGTACCAATGGATCGGGCATAGCCACATTAGTGGAGATGGAACCAACTTCCAAGTCTCTATGACCTACAGAAAAAAAGTTATTGAAGAATATCTTGAGCTCCAATGGGTATTCATCCCTAACCCTAACCCTAATAGCAACCCTAACCCTAACCCTAATCACAACCCTAACCCTAACCCTAACCCTAATTGCAACCCTAACCCATATTAGGGATTAATTGGAATAACTCTGCGCTGCTTGCTCGAAACGTGCTGAAATTCGGTGTGGTTGTGTGGCAGGCCACCCTTTATTAATCATGAAATGCACAAGTCTCTAGGACTTTCAGAAGAAAAGTTATTCAAAAATATCTTGTACTTTTTTTTTATAGATTTGGTGGTTTCACCATTTCCGAAGGTCATAGAAGCTCGGAGATGGTCCCAATGGATCGGGCAGAGCCACATTAGTGGAGATGGAACCAACTTCCAAGTCTCTATGACCTTCAGAAAAAAAGTTATTGAACAATATCTTGAACTCCTATAGGTTTTCAGCCCTAACCCTAACCCTAATCACAACCAAAAAATCAAACACTAATCACAACCCTAACCCTACCCCTTCCAAAGGTCGTAGAAGCTCGGGGGTGGTACCAATGGATCGGGCATAGCCACATTAGTGGAGATGGAACCAACTTCCAAGTCTCTATGACCTACAGAAAAAAAGTTATTGAAGAATATCTTGAGCTCCAATGGGTATTCATCCCTAACCCTAACCCTAATAGCAACCCTAACCCTAACCCTAACCACAACCTTAACCCTAACCCTAATTGCAACCCTAACCCTAACCCTAACCCTAACCCTAATCGCAACCCTAACCCATATTAGGGATTAATTGGAATAACTCCGCGCCGCTTGCTCGAAACGTGCTGAAATTCGGTGTGGTTGTGTGGCAGGCCACCCTTTATTAATCATGAAATGCACAAGTCTCTAGGACTTTCAGAAGAAAAGTTATTCAAAAATATCTTGTACTTTTTTTTAATAGATTTGGTGGTTTCACCATTTCCGAAGGTCGTAGAAGCTCGGGGATGGTCCCAATGGATCGGGCAGAGCCACATTAGTGGAGATGGAACCAACTTCCAATTCTCTATGACCTTCAGAAAAAAAGTTATTGAACAATATCTTGAACTCCTATAGGTTTTCAGCCCTAACCCTAACCCTAATCACAACCAAAAAATCAAACACTAATCACAACCCTAACCCTACCCCTTCCAAAGGTCGTAGAAGCTCGGGGGTGGTACCAATGGATCGGGCATAGCCACATTAGTGGAGATGGAACCAACTTCCAAGTCTCTATGACCTACAGAAAAAAAGTTATTGAAGAATATCTTGAGCTCCAATGGGTATTCATCCCTAACCCTAACCCTAATAGCAACCCTAACCCTAACCCTAATCACAACCCTAACCCTAACCCTAATTGCAACCCTAACCCTAACCCTAACCCTAACCCTAATTGCAACCTTAACCCATATTAGGGATTAATTGGAATAACTCTGCGCAGCTTGCTCGAAACGTGCTGAAATTCGGTGTGGTTGTGTGGCAGGCCACACTTTATTAATCATGAAATGCACAAGTCTCTAGGACTTTCAGAAGAAAAGTTATTCAAAAATATCTTGTACTTTTTTTTTATAGATTTGGTGGTTTCACCATTTCCGAAGGTCGTAGAAGCTCGGGGATGGTCCCAATGGATCGGGCAGAGCCACATTAGTGGAGATGGAACCAACTTCCAAGTCTCTATGACCTTCAGAAAAAAAGTTATTGAACAATATCTTGAACTCCTATAGGTTTTCAGCCCTAACCCTAACCCTAATCACAACCAAAAAATCAAACACTAATCACAACCCTAACCCTACCCCTTCCAAAGGTCGTAGAAGCTCGGGGGTGGTACCAATGGATCGGGCATAGCCACATTAGTGGAGATGGAACCAACTTCCAAGTCTCTATGACCTACAGAAAAAAAGTTATTGAAGAATATCTTGAGCTCCAATGGGTATTCATCCCTAACCCTAACCCTAAAAGCAACCCTAACCCTAACCCTAATCACAACCCTAACCCTAACCCTAATTGCAACCCTAACCCTAACCCTAACCCTAACCCTAATTGCAACCCTAACCCATATTAGGGATTAATTGGAATAACTCTGCGCTGCTTGCTCGAAACGTGCTGAAATTCGGTGTGGTTGTGTGGCAGGCCACCCTTTATTAATCATGAAATGCACAAGTCTCTAGGACTTTCAGAAGAAAAGTTATTCAAAAATATCTTGTACTTTTTTTTTATAGATTTGGTGGTTTCACCATTTCCGAAGGTCATAGAAGCTCGGAGATGGTCCCAATGGATCGGGCAGAGCCACATTAGTGGAGATGGAACCAACTTCCAAGTCTCTATGACCTTCAGAAAAAAAGTTATTGAACAATATCTTGAACTCCTATAGGTTTTCAGCCCTAACCCTAACCCTAATCACAACCAAAAAATCAAACACTAATCACAACCCTAACCCTACCCCTTCCAAAGGTCGTAGAAGCTCGGGGGTGGTACCAATGGATCGGGCATAGCCACATTAGTGGAGATGGAACCAACTTCCAAGTCTCTATGACCTACAGAAAAAAAGTTATTGAAGAATATCTTGAGCTCCAATGGGTATTCATCCCTAACCCTAACCCTAATAGCAACCCTAACCCTAACCCTAATCACAACCCTAACCCTAACCCTAATTGCAACCCTAACCCTAACCCTAACCCTAACCCTAACCCTAATTGCAACCCTAACCCATATTAGGGATTAATTGGAATAACTCTGCGCTGCTTGCTCGAAACGTGCTGAAATTCGGTGTGGTTGTGTGGCAGGCCACCCTTTATTAATCATGAAAGGCACAAGTCTCTAGGACTTTCAGAAGAAAAGTTATTCAAAAATATCTTGTACTTTTTTTTTATAGATTTGGTGGTTTCACCATTTCCGAAGGTCATAGAAGCTCGGGGATGGTCCCAATGGATCGGGCAGAGCCACATTAGTGGAGATGGAACCAACTTCCAAGTCTCTATGACCTTCAGAAAAAAAGTTATTGAACAATATCTTGAACTCCTATAGGTTTTCAGCCCTAACCCTAACCCTAATCACAACCAAAAAATCAAACACTAATCACAACCCTAACCCTACCCCTTCCAAAGGTCGTAGAAGCTCGGGGGTGGTACCAATGGATCGGGCATAGCCACATTAGTGGAGATGGAACCAACTTCCAAGTCTCTATGACCTACAGAAAAAAAGTTATTGAAGAATATCTTGAGCTCCAATGGGTATTCATCCCTAACCCTAACCCTAATAGCAACCCTAACCCTAACCCTAATCACAACCCTAACCCTAACCCTAACCCTAATTGCAACCCTAACCCATATTAGGGATTAATTGGAATAACTCTGCGCTGCTTGCTCGAAACGTGCTGAAATTCGGTGTGGTTGTGTGGCAGGCCACCCTTTATTAATCATGAAATGCACAAGTCTCTAGGACTTTCAGAAGAAAAGTTATTCAAAAATATCTTGTACTTTTTTTTTATAGATTTGGTGGTTTCACCATTTCCGAAGGTCATAGAAGCTCGGAGATGGTCCCAATGGATCGGGCAGAGCCACATTAGTGGAGATGGAACCAACTTCCAAGTCTCTATGACCTTCAGAAAAAAAGTTATTGAACAATATCTTGAACTCCTATAGGTTTTCAGCCCTAACCCTAACCCTAATCACAACCAAAAAATCAAACACTAATCACAACCCTAACCCTACCCCTTCCAAAGGTCGTAGAAGCTCGGGGGTGGTACCAATGGATCGGGCATAGCCACATTAGTGGAGATGGAACCAACTTCCAAGTCTCTATGACCTACAGAAAAAAAGTTATTGAAGAATATCTTGAGCTCCAATGGGTATTCATCCCTAACCCTAACCCTAATAGCAACCCTAACCCTAACCCTAATCACAACCCTAACCCTAACCCTAATTGCAACCCTAACCCTAACCCTAACCCTAACCCTAACCCTAATTGCAACCCTAACCCATATTAGGGATTAATTGGAATAACTCTGCGCTGCTTGCTCGAAACGTGCTGAAATTCGGTGTGGTTGTGTGGCAGGCCACCCTTTATTAATCATGAAAGGCACAAGTCTCTAGGACTTTCAGAAGAAAAGTTATTCAAAAATATCTTGTACTTTTTTTTTATAGATTTGGTGGTTTCACCATTTCCGAAGGTCATAGAAGCTCGGGGATGGTCCCAATGGATCGGGCAGAGCCACATTAGTGGAGATGGAACCAACTTCCAAGTCTCTATGACCTTCAGAAAAAAAGTTATTGAACAATATCTTGAACTCCTATAGGTTTTCAGCCCTAACCCTAACCCTAATCACAACCAAAAAATCAAACACTAATCACAACCCTAACCCTACCCCTTCCAAAGGTCGTAGAAGCTCGGGGGTGGTACCAATGGATCGGGCATAGCCACATTAGTGGAGATGGAACCAACTTCCAAGTCTCTATGACCTACAGAAAAAAAGTTATTGAAGAATATCTTGAGCTCCAATGGGTATTCATCCCTAACCCTAACCCTAATAGCAACCCTAACCCTAACCCTAATCACAACCCTAACCCTAACCCTAACCCTAATTGCAACCCTAACCCATATTAGGGATTAATTGGAATAACTCTGCGCTGCTTGCTCGAAACGTGCTGAAATTCGGTGTGGTTGTGTGGCAGGCCACCCTTTATTAATCATGAAATGCACAAGTCTCTAGGACTTTCAGAAGAAAAGTTATTCAAAAATATCTTGTACTTTTTTTTTATAGATTTGGTGGTTTCACCATTTCCGAAGGTCATAGAAGCTCGGGGATGGTCCCAATGGATCGGGCAGAGCCACATTAGTGGAGATGGAACCAACTTCCAAGTCTCTATGACCTTCAGAAAAAAAGTTATTGAACAATATCTTGAACTCCTATAGGTTTTCAGCCCTAACCCTAACCCTAATCACAACCAAAAAATCAAACACTAATCACAACCCTAACCCTACCCCTTCCAAAGGTCGTAGAAGCTCGGGGGTGGTACCAATGGATCGGGCATAGCCACATTAGTGGAGATGGAACCAACTTCCAAGTCTCTATGACCTACAGAAAAAAAGTTATTGAAGAATATCTTGAGCTCCAATGGGTATTCATCCCTAACCCTAACCCTAATAGCAACCCTAACCCTAACCCTAATCACAACCCTAACCCTAACCCTAACCCTAATTGCAACCCTAACCCATATTAGGGATTAATTGGAATAACTCCGCGCCGCTTGCTCGAAACGTGCTGAAATTCGGTGTGGTTGTGTGGCAGGCCACACTTTATTAATCATGAAATGCACAAGTCTCTAGGACTTTCAGAAGAAAAGTTATTCAAAAATATCTTGTACTTTTTTTTAATAGATTTGGTGGTTTCACCATTTCCGAAGGTCGTAGAAGCTCGGGGATGGTCCCAATGGATCGGGCAGAGCCACATTAGTGGAGATGGAACCAACTTCCAAGTCTCTATGACCTTCAGAAAAAAAGTAATTGAACAATATCTTGAACTCCTATAGGTTTTCAGCCCTAACCCTAACCCTAATCACAACCAAAAAATCAAACACTAATCACAACCCTAACCCTACCCCTTCCAAAGGTCGTAGAAGCTCGGGGGTGGTACCAATGGATCGGGCATAGCCACATTAGTGGAGATGGAACCAACTTCCAAGTCTCTATGACCTACAGAAAAAAAGTTATTGAAGAATATCTTGAGCTCCAATGGGTATTCATCCCTAACCCTAACCCTAATAGCAACCCTAACCCTAACCCTAATCACAACCCTAACCCTAACCCTAACCCTAATTGCAACCCTAACCCATATTAGGGATTAATTGGAATAACTCCGCGCCGCTTGCTCGAAATGTGCTGAAATTCGGTGTGGTTGTGTGGCAGGCCACACTTTATTAATCATGAAATGCACAAGTCTCTAGGACTTTCAGAAGAAAAGTTATTCAAAAATATCTTGTACTTTTTTTTAATAGATTTGGTGGTTTCACCATTTCCGAAGGTCGTAGAAGCTCGGGGATGGTCCCAATGGATCGGGCAGAGCCACATTAGTGGAGATGGAACCAACTTCCAAGTCTCTATGACCTTCAGAAAAAAAGTAATTGAACAATATCTTGAACTCCTATAGGTTTTCAGCCCTAACCCTAACCCTAATCACAACCAAAAAATCAAACACTAATCACAACCCTAACCCTACCCCTTCCAAAGGTCGTAGAAGCTCGGGGGTGGTACCAATGGATCGGGCATAGCCACATTAGTGGAGATGGAACCAACTTCCAAGTCTCTATGACCTACAGAAAAAAAGTTATTGAAGAATATCTTGAGCTCCAATGGGTATTCATCCCTAACCCTAACCCTAATAGCAACCCTAACCCTAACCCTAATCACAACCCTAACCCTAACCCTAACCCTAACCCCTAACCCTAACCCTAACCCTAACCCTAACCCTAATTGCAACCCTAACCCTAACCCTAATCACAACCCTAACCCTAACCCTAACCCTAACCCTAACCCCTAACCCTAACCCTAACCCTAACCCTAATCACAACCCTAACCCTAATTGCAACCCTAACCCTAACCCTAACCCTAACCCTAATTGCAACCCTAACCCATATTAGGGATTAATTGGAATAACTCTGCGCTGCTTGCTCGAAACGTGCTGAAATTCGGTGTGGTTGTGTGGCAGGCCACCCTTTATTAATCATGAAATGCACAAGTCTCTAGGACTTTCAGAAGAAAAGTTATTCAAAAATATCTTGTACTTTTTTTTTATAGATTTGGTGGTTTCACCATTTCCGAAGGTCATAGAAGCTCGGGGATGGTCCCAATGGATCGGGCAGAGCCACATTAGTGGAGATGGAACCAACTTCCAAGTCTCTATGACCTTCAGAAAAAAAGTTATTGAACAATATCTTGAACTCCTATAGGTTTTCAGCCCTAACCCTAACCCTAATCACAACCAAAAAATCAAACACTAATCACAACCCTAACCCTACCCCTTCCAAAGGTCGTAGAAGCTCGGGGGTGGTACCAATGGATCGGGCATAGCCACATTAGTGGAGATGGAACCAACTTCCAAGTCTCTATGACCTACAGAAAAAAAGTTATTGAAGAATATCTTGAGCTCCAATGGGTATTCATCCCTAACCCTAACCCTAATAGCAACCCTAACCCTAACCCTAATCACAACCCTAACCCTAACCCTAACCCTAATTGCAACCCTAACCCATATTAGGGATTAATTGGAATAACTCCGCGCTGCTTGCTCGAAACGTGCTGAAATTCGGTGTGGTTGTGTGGCAGGCCACACTTTATTAATCATGAAATGCACAAGTCTCTAGGACTTTCAGAAGAAAAGTTATTCAAAAATATCTTGTACTTTTTTTTTATAGATTTGGTGGTTTCACCATTTCCGAAGGTCATAGAAGCTCGGGGATGGTCCCAATGGATCGGGCAGAGCCACATTAGTGGAGATGGAACCAACTTCCAAGTCTCTATGACCTTCAGAAAAAAAGTTATTGAACAATATCTTGAACTCCTATAGGTTTTCAGCCCTAACCCTAACCCTAATCACAACCAAAAAATCAAACACTAATCACAACCCTAACCCTACCCCTTCCAAAGGTCGTAGAAGCTCGGGGGTGGTACCAATGGATCGGGCATAGCCACATTAGTGGAGATGGAACCAACTTCCAAGTCTCTATGACCTACAGAAAAAAAGTTATTGAAGAATATCTTGAGCTCCAATGGGTATTCATCCCTAACCCTAACCCTAATAGCAACCCTAACCCTAACCCTAATCACAACCCTAACCCTAACCCTAACCCTAATTGCAACCCTAACCCATATTAGGGATTAATTGGAATAACTCCGCGCTGCTTGCTCGAAACGTGCTGAAATTCGGTGTGGTTGTGTGGCAGGCCACACTTTATTAATCATGAAATGCACAAGTCTCTAGGACTTTCAGAAGAAAAGTTATTCAAAAATATCTTGTACTTTTTTTAAATAGATTTGGTGGTTTCACCATTTCCGAAGGTCGTAGAAGCTCGGGGATGGTCCCAATGGATCGGGCAGAGCCACATTAGTGGAGATGGAACCAACTTCCAAGTCTCTATGACCTTCAGAAAAAAAGTTATTGAACAATATCTTGAACTCCTATAGGTTTTCAGCCCTAACCCTAACCCTAATCACAACCAAAAAATCAAACACTAATCACAACCCTAACCCTACCCCTTCCAAAGGTCGTAGAAGCTCGGGGGTGGTACCAATGGATCGGGCATAGCCACATTAGTGGAGATGGAACCAACTTCCAAGTCTCTATGACCTACAGAAAAAATGTTATTGAAGAATATCTTGAGCTCCAATGGGTATTCATCCCTAACCCTAACCCTAATAGCAACCCTAACCCTAACCCTAATCACAACCCTAACCCTAACCCTAACCCTAATTGCAACCCTAACCCATATTAGGGATTAATTGGAATAACTCCGCGCCGCTTGCTCGAAACGTGCTGAAATTCGGTGTGGTTGTGTGGCAGGCCACACTTTATTAATCATGAAATGCACAAGTCTCTAGGACTTTCAGAAGAAAAGTTATTCAAAAATATCTTGTACTTTTTTTTAATAGATTTGGTGGTTTCACCATTTCCGAAGGTCGTAGAAGCTCGGGGATGGTCCCAATGGATCGGGCAGAGCCACATTAGTGGAGATGGAACCAACTTCCAAGTCTCTATGACCTTCAGAAAAAAAGTTATTGAACAATATCTTGAACTCCTATAGGTTTTCAGCCCTAACCCTAACCCTAATCACAACCAAAAAATCAAACACTAATCACAACCCTAACCCTACCCCTTCCAAAGGTCGTAGAAGCTCGGGGGTGGTACCAATGGATCGGGCATAGCCACATTAGTGGAGATGGAACCAACTTCCAAGTCTCTATGACCTACAGAAAAAAAGTTATTGAAGAATATCTTGAGCTCCAATGGGTATTCATCCCTAACCCTAACCCTAATAGCAACCCTAACCCTAACCCTAATCACAACCCTAACCCTAACCCTAATTGCAACCCTAACCCTAACCCTAACCCTAACCCTAATTGCAACCCTAACCCATATTAGGGATTAATTGGAATAACTCCGCGCCGCTTGCTCGAAACGTGCTGAAATTCGGTGTGGTTGTGTGGCAGGCCACACTTTATTAATCATGAAATGCACAAGTCTCTAGGACTTTCAGAAGAAAAGTTATTCAAAAATATCTTGTACTTTTTTTTAATAGATTTGGTGGTTTCACCATTTCCGAAGGTCGTAGAAGCTCGGGGATGGTCCCAATGGATCGGGCAGAGCCACATTAGTGGAGATGGAACCAACTTCCAAGTCTCTATGACCTTTAGAAAAAAAGTTATTGAACAATATCTTGAACTCCTATAGGTTTTCAGCCCTAACCCTAACCCTAATCACAACCAAAAAATCAAACACTAATCACAACCCTAACCCTACCCCTTCCAAAGGTCGTAGAAGCTCGGGGGTGGTACCAATGGATCGGGCATAGCCACATTAGTGGAGATGGAACCAACTTCCAAGTCTCTATGACCTACAGAAAAAAAGTTATTGAAGAATATCTTGAGCTCCAATGGGTATTCATCCCTAACCCTAACCCTAATAGCAACCCTAACCCTAATCACAACCCTAACCCTAACCCTAATTGCAAACCTAACCCTAACCCTAACCCTAACCCTAATTGCAACCCTAACCCATATTAGGGATTAATTGGAATAACTCCGCGCCGCTTGCTCGAAACGTGCTGAAATTCGGTGTGGTTGTGTGGCAGGCCACACTTTATTAATCATGAAATGCACAAGTCTCTAGGACTTTCAGAAGAAAAGTTATTCAAAAATATCTTGTACTTTTTTTTAATAGATTTGGTGGTTTCACCATTTCCGAAGGTCGTAGAAGCTCGGGGATGGTCCCAATGGATCGGGCAGAGCCACATTAGTGGAGATGGAACCAACTTCCAAGTCTCTATGACCTTTAGAAAAAAAGTTATTGAACAATATCTTGAACTCCTATAGGTTTTCAGCCCTAACCCTAACCCTAATCACAACCAAAAAATCAAACACTAATCACAACCCTAACCCTACCCCTTCCAAAGGTCGTAGAAGCTCGGGGGTGGTACCAATGGATCGGGCATAGCCACATTAGTGGAGATGGAACCAACTTCCAAGTCTCTATGACCTACAGAAAAAAAGTTATTGAAGAATATCTTGAGCTCCAATGGGTATTCATCCCTAACACTAACCCTAATAGCAACCCTAACCCTAACCCTAATCACAACCCTAACCCTAACCCTAATTGCAAACCTAACCCTAACCCTAACCCTAACCCTAATTGCAACCCTAACCCATATTAGGGATTAATTGGAATAACTCCGCGCCGCTTGCTCGAAACGTGCTGAAATTCGGTGTGGTTGTGTGGCAGGCCACACTTTATTAATCATGAAATGCACAAGTCTCTAGGACTTTCAGAAGAAAAGTTATTCAAAAATATCTTGTACTTTTTTTTAATAGATTTGGTGGTTTCACCATTTCCGAAGGTCGTAGAAGCTCGGGGATGGTCCCAATGGATCGGGCAGAGCCACATTAGTGGAGATGGAACCAACTTCCAAGTCTCTATGACCTTCAGAAAAAAAGTTATTGAACAATATCTTGAACTCCTATAGGTTTTCAGCCCTAACCCTAACCCTAATCACAACCAAAAAATCAAACACTAATCACAACCCTAACCCTACCCCTTTCAAAGGTCGTAGAAGCTCGGGGGTGGTACCAATGGATCGGGCATAGCCACATTAGTGGAGATGGAACCAACTTCCAAGTCTCTATGACCTACAGAAAAAAAGTTATTGAAGAATATCTTGAGCTCCAATGGGTATTCATCCCTAACCCTAACCCTAATAGCAACCCTAACCCTAACCCTAATCACAACCCTAACCCTAACCCTAATTGCAACCCTAACCCATATTAGGGATTAATTGGAATAACTCCGCGCTGCTTGCTCGAAACGTGCTGAAATTCGGTGTGGTTGTGTGGCAGGCCACCCTTTATTAATCATGAAATGCACAAGTCTCTAGGACTTTCAGAAGAAAAGTTATTCAAAAATATCTTGTACTTTTTTTTATAGATTTGGTGGTTTCACCATTTCCGAAGGTCATAGAAGCTCGGGGATGGTCCCAATGGATCGGGCAGAGCCACATTAGTGGAGATGGAACCAACTTCCAAGTCTCTATGACCTTCAGAAAAAAAGTTATTGAACAATATCTTGAACTCCTATAGGTTTTCATCCCTAACCCTAACCCTAATCACAACCAAAAAATCAAACACTAATCACAACCCTAACCCTACCCCTTCCAAAGGTCGTAGAAGCTCGGGGGTGGTACCAATGGATCGGGCATAGCCACATTAGTGGAGATGGAACCAACTTCCAAGTCTCTATGACCTACAGAAAAAAAGTTATTGAAGAATATCTTGAGCTCCAATGGGTATTCATCCCTAACCCTAACCCTAATAGCAACCCTAACCCTAACCCTAATCACAACCCTAACCCTAACCCTAATTGCAACCCTAACCCTAACCCTAATTGCAACCCTAACCCATATTAGGGATTAATTGGAATAACTCTGCGCTGCTTGCTCGAAACGTGCTGAAATTTGGTGTGGTTGTGTGGCAGGCCACCCTTTATTAATCATGAAATGCACAAGTCTCTAGGACTTTCAGAAGAAAAGTTATTCAAAAATATCTTGTACTTTTTTTTAATAGATTTGGTGGTTTCACCATTTCCGAAGGTCGTAGAAGCTCGGGGATGGTCCCAATGGATCGGGCAGAGCCACATTAGTGGAGATGGAACCAACTTCCAAGTCTCTATGACCTTCAGAAAAAAAGTTATTGAACAATATCTTGAACTCCTATAGGTTTTCAGCCCTAACCCTAACCCTAATCACAACCAAAAAATCAAACACTAATCACAACCCTAACCCTACCCCTTTCAAAGGTCGTAGAAGCTCGGGGGTGGTACCAATGGATCGGGCATAGCCACATTAGTGGAGATGGAACCAACTTCCAAGTCTCTATGACCTACAGAAAAAAAGTTATTGAAGAATATCTTGAGCTCCAATGGGTATTCATCCCTAACCCTAACCCTAATAGCAACCCAAACCCTAACCCTAATCACAACCCTAACCCTAACCCTAATTGCAACCCTAACCCTAACCCTAACCCTAATTGCAACCCTAACCCATATTAGGGATTAATTGGAATAACTCTGCGCTGCTTGCTCGAAACGTGCTGAAATTCGGTGTGGTTGTGTGGCAGGCCACCCTTTATTAATCATGAAATGCACAAGTCTCTAGGACTTTCAGAAGAAAAGTTATTCAAAAATATCTTGTACTTTTTTTTTATAGATTTGGTGGTTTCACCATTTCCGAAGGTCATAGAAGCTCGGGGATGGTCCCAATGGATCGGGCAGAGCCACATTAGTGGAGATGGAACCAACTTCCAAGTCTCTATGACCTTCAGAAAAAAAGTTATTGAACAATATCTTGAACTCCTATAGGTTTTCATCCCTAACCCTAACCCTAATCACAACCAAAAAATCAAACACTAATCACAACCCTAACCCTACCCCTTCCAAAGGTCGTAGAAGCTTGGGGGTGGTACCAATGGATCGGGCAAAGCCACATTAGTGGAGATGGAACCAACTTCCAAGTCTCTATGACCTACAGAAAAAAAGTTATTGAAGAATATCTTGAGCTCCAATGGGTATTCATCCCTAACCCTAACCCTAATAGCAACCCTAACCCTAACCCTAATCACAACCCTAACCCTAACCCTATTCACAACCCTAACCCTAACCCTAACCCTAATTGCAACCCTAACCCATATTAGGGATTAATTGGAATAACTCCGCGCCGCTTGCTCGAAACGTGCTGAAATTCGGTGTGGTTGTGTGGCAGGCCACACTTTATTAATCATGAAATGCACAAGTCTCTAGGACTTTCAGAAGAAAAGTTATTCAAAAATATCTTGTACTTTTTTTTAATAGATTTGGTGGTTTCACCATTTCTGAAGGTCGTAGAAGCTCGGGGATGGTCCCAATGGATCGGGCAGAGCCACATTAGTGGAGATGGAACCAACTTCCAAGTCTCTATGACCTTCAGAAAAAAAGTTATTGAACAATATCTTGAACTCCTATAGGTTTTCAGCCCTAACCCTAACCCTAATCACAACCAAAAAATCAAACACTAATCACAACCCTAACCCTACCCCTTCCAAAGGTCGTAGAAGCTCGGGGGTGGTACCAATGGATCGGGCATAGCCACATTAGTGGAGATGGAACCAACTTCCAAGTCTCTATGACCTACAGAAAAAAAGTTATTGAAGAATATCTTGAGCTCCAATGGGTATTCATCCCTAACCCTAACCCTAATAGCAACCCTAACCCTAACCCTAATCACAACCCTAACCCTAACCCTATTCACAACCCTAACCCTAACCCTAACCCTAATTGCAACCCTAACCCATATTAGGGATTAATTGGAATAACTCCGCGCCGCTTGCTCGAAACGTGCTGAAATTCGGTGTGGTTGTGTGGCAGGCCACACTTTATTAATCATGAAATGCACAAGTCTCTAGGACTTTCAGAAGAAAAGTTATTCAAAAATATCTTGTACTTTTTTAAAATAGATTTGGTGGTTTCACCATTTCCGAAGGTCGTAGAAGCTCGGGGATGGTCCCAATGGATCGGGCAGAGCCACATTAGTGGAGATGGAACCAACTTCCAAGTCTCTATGACCTTCAGAAAAAAAGTTATTGAACAATATCTTGAACTCCTATAGGTTTTCAGCCCTAACCCTAACCCTAATCACAACCAAAAAATCAAACACTAATCACAACCCTAACCCTACCCCTTCCAAAGGTCGTAGAAGCTCGGGGGTGGTACCAATGGATCGGGCATAGCCACATTAGTGGAGATGGAACCAACTTCCAAGTCTCTATGACCTACAGAAAAAAAGTTATTGAAGAATATCTTGAGCTCCAATGGGTATTCATCCCTAACCCTAACCCTAATAGCAACCCTAACCCTAACCCTAATCACAACCCTAACCCTAACCCTAACCCTAATTGCAACCCTAACCCATATTAGGGATTAATTGGAATAACTCCGCGCCGCTTGCTCGAAACGTGCTGAAATTCGGTGTGGTTGTGTGGCAGGCCACACTTTATTAATCATGAAATGCACAAGTCTCTAGGACTTTCAGAAGAAAAGTTATTCAAAAATATCTTGTACTTTTTTTTTATAGATTTGGTGGTTTCACCATTTCCGAAGGTCGTAGAAGCTCGGGGATGGTCCCAATGGATCGGGCAGAGCCACATTAGTGGAGATGGAACCAACTTCCAAGTCTCTATGACCTTCAGAAAAAAAGTTATTGAACAATATCTTGAACTCCTATAGGTTTTCAGCCCTAACCCTAACCCTAATCACAACCAAAAAATCAAACACTAATCACAACCCTAACCCTACCCCTTCCAAAGGTCGTAGAAGCTCGGGGGTGGTACCAATGGATCGGGCATAGCCACATTAGTGGAGATGGAACCAACTTCCAAGTCTCTATGACCTACAGAAAAAAAGTTATTGAAGAATATCTTGAGCTCCAATGGGTATTCATCCCTAACCCTAACCCTAATAGCAACCCTAACCCTAACCCTAATCACAACCCTAACCCTAACCCTAATTGCAACCCTAACCCTAACCCTAACCCTAATTGCAACCCTAACCCATATTAGGGATTAATTGGAATAACTCCGCGCCGCTTGCTCGAAACGTGCTGAAATTCGGTGTGGTTGTGTGGCAGGCCACACTTTATTAATCATGAAATGCACAAGTCTCTAGGACTTTCAGAAGAAAAGTTATTCAAAAATATCTTGTACTTTTTTAAAATAGATTTGGTGGTTTCACCATTTCCGAAGGTTGTAGAAGCTCGGGGATGGTCCCAATGGATCGGGCAGAGCCACATTAGTGGAGATGGAACCAACTTCCAAGTCTCTATGACCTTCAGAAAAAAAGTTATTGAACAATATCTTGAACTCCTATAGGTTTTCAGCCCTAACCCTAACCCTAATCACAACCAAAAAATCAAACACTAATCACAACCCTAACCCTACCCCTTCCAAAGGTCGTAGAAGCTCGGGGGTGGTACCAATGGATCGGGCATAGCCACATTAGTGGAGATGGAACCAACTTCCAAGTCTCTATGACCTACAGAAAAAAAGTTATTGAAGAATATCTTGAGCTCCAATGGGTATTCATCCCTAACCCTAACCCTAATAGCAACCCTAACCCTAACCCTAATCACAACCCTAACCCTAACCCTAACCCTAATTGCAACCCTAACCCATATTAGGGATTAATTGGAATAACTCCGCGCCGCTTGCTCGAAACGTGCTGAAATTCGGTGTGGTTGTGTGGCAGGCCACACTTTATTAATCATGAAATGCACAAGTCTCTAGGACTTTCAGAAGAAAAGTTATTCAAAAATATCTTGTACTTTTTTTTTATAGATTTGGTGGTTTCACCATTTCCGAAGGTCGTAGAAGCTCGGGGATGGTCCCAATGGATCGGGCAGAGCCACATTAGTGGAGATGGAACCAACTTCCAAGTCTCTATGACCTTCAGAAAAAAAGTTATTGAACAATATCTTGAACTCCTATAGGTTTTCAGCCCTAACCCTAACCCTAATCACAACCAAAAAATCAAACACTAATCACAACCCTAACCCTACCCCTTCCAAAGGTCGTAGAAGCTCGGGGGTGGTACCAATGGATCGGGCATAGCCACATTAGTGGAGATGGAACCAACTTCCAAGTCTCTATGACCTACAGAAAAAAAGTTATTGAAGAATATCTTGAGCTCCAATGGGTATTCATCCCTAACCCTAACCCTAATAGCAACCCTAACCCTAACCCTAATCACAACCCTAACCCTAACCCTAATTGCAACCCTAACCCATATTAGGGATTAATTGGAATAACTCCGCGCTGCTTGCTCGAAACGTGCTGAAATTCGGTGTGGTTGTGTGGCAGGCCACCCTTTATTAATCATGAAATGCACAAGTCTCTAGGACTTTCAGAAGAAAAGTTATTCAAAAATATCTTGTACTTTTTTTTATAGATTTGGTGGTTTCACCATTTCCGAAGGTCATAGAAGCTCGGGGATGGTCCCAATGGATCGGGCAGAGCCACATTAGTGGAGATGGAACCAACTTCCAAGTCTCTATGACCTTCAGAAAAAAAGTTATTGAACAATATCTTGAACTCCTATAGGTTTTCATCCCTAACCCTAACCCTAATCACAACCAAAAAATCAAACACTAATCACAACCCTAACCCTACCCCTTCCAAAGGTCGTAGAAGCTCGGGGGTGGTACCAATGGATCGGGCATAGCCACATTAGTGGAGATGGAACCAACTTCCAAGTCTCTATGACCTACAGAAAAAAAGTTATTGAAGAATATCTTGAGCTCCAATGGGTATTCATCCCTAACCCTAACCCTAATAGCAACCCTAACCCTAACCCTAATCACAACCCTAACCCTAACCCTAATTGCAACCCTAACCCTAACCCTAATTGCAACCCTAACCCATATTAGGGATTAATTGGAATAACTCTGCGCTGCTTGCTCGAAACGTGCTGAAATTTGGTGTGGTTGTGTGGCAGGCCACCCTTTATTAATCATGAAATGCACAAGTCTCTAGGACTTTCAGAAGAAAAGTTATTCAAAAATATCTTGTACTTTTTTTTAATAGATTTGGTGGTTTCACCATTTCCGAAGGTCGTAGAAGCTCGGGGATGGTCCCAATGGATCGGGCAGAGCCACATTAGTGGAGATGGAACCAACTTCCAAGTCTCTATGACCTTCAGAAAAAAAGTTATTGAACAATATCTTGAACTCCTATAGGTTTTCAGCCCTAACCCTAACCCTAATCACAACCAAAAAATCAAACACTAATCACAACCCTAACCCTACCCCTTTCAAAGGTCGTAGAAGCTCGGGGGTGGTACCAATGGATCGGGCATAGCCACATTAGTGGAGATGGAACCAACTTCCAAGTCTCTATGACCTACAGAAAAAAAGTTATTGAAGAATATCTTGAGCTCCAATGGGTATTCATCCCTAACCCTAACCCTAATAGCAACCCAAACCCTAACCCTAATCACAACCCTAACCCTAACCCTAATTGCAACCCTAACCCTAACCCTAACCCTAATTGCAACCCTAACCCATATTAGGGATTAATTGGAATAACTCTGCGCTGCTTGCTCGAAACGTGCTGAAATTCGGTGTGGTTGTGTGGCAGGCCACCCTTTATTAATCATGAAATGCACAAGTCTCTAGGACTTTCAGAAGAAAAGTTATTCAAAAATATCTTGTACTTTTTTTTTATAGATTTGGTGGTTTCACCATTTCCGAAGGTCATAGAAGCTCGGGGATGGTCCCAATGGATCGGGCAGAGCCACATTAGTGGAGATGGAACCAACTTCCAAGTCTCTATGACCTTCAGAAAAAAAGTTATTGAACAATATCTTGAACTCCTATAGGTTTTCATCCCTAACCCTAACCCTAATCACAACCAAAAAATCAAACACTAATCACAACCCTAACCCTACCCCTTCCAAAGGTCGTAGAAGCTTGGGGGTGGTACCAATGGATCGGGCAAAGCCACATTAGTGGAGATGGAACCAACTTCCAAGTCTCTATGACCTACAGAAAAAAAGTTATTGAAGAATATCTTGAGCTCCAATGGGTATTCATCCCTAACCCTAACCCTAATAGCAACCCTAACCCTAACCCTAATCACAACCCTAACCCTAACCCTATTCACAACCCTAACCCTAACCCTAACCCTAATTGCAACCCTAACCCATATTAGGGATTAATTGGAATAACTCCGCGCCGCTTGCTCGAAACGTGCTGAAATTCGGTGTGGTTGTGTGGCAGGCCACACTTTATTAATCATGAAATGCACAAGTCTCTAGGACTTTCAGAAGAAAAGTTATTCAAAAATATCTTGTACTTTTTTTTAATAGATTTGGTGGTTTCACCATTTCTGAAGGTCGTAGAAGCTCGGGGATGGTCCCAATGGATCGGGCAGAGCCACATTAGTGGAGATGGAACCAACTTCCAAGTCTCTATGACCTTCAGAAAAAAAGTTATTGAACAATATCTTGAACTCCTATAGGTTTTCAGCCCTAACCCTAACCCTAATCACAACCAAAAAATCAAACACTAATCACAACCCTAACCCTACCCCTTCCAAAGGTCGTAGAAGCTCGGGGGTGGTACCAATGGATCGGGCATAGCCACATTAGTGGAGATGGAACCAACTTCCAAGTCTCTATGACCTACAGAAAAAAAGTTATTGAAGAATATCTTGAGCTCCAATGGGTATTCATCCCTAACCCTAACCCTAATAGCAACCCTAACCCTAACCCTAATCACAACCCTAACCCTAACCCTAACCCTAATTGCAACCCTAACCCATATTAGGGATTAATTGGAATAACTCCGCGCCGCTTGCTCGAAACGTGCTGAAATTCGGTGTGGTTGTGTGGCAGGCCACACTTTATTAATCATGAAATGCACAAGTCTCTAGGACTTTCAGAAGAAAAGTTATTCAAAAATATCTTGTACTTTTTTTTTATAGATTTGGTGGTTTCACCATTTCCGAAGGTCGTAGAAGCTCGGGGATGGTCCCAATGGATCGGGCAGAGCCACATTAGTGGAGATGGAACCAACTTCCAAGTCTCTATGACCTTCAGAAAAAAAGTTATTGAACAATATCTTGAACTCCTATAGGTTTTCAGCCCTAACCCTAACCCTAATCACAACCAAAAAATCAAACACTAATCACAACCCTAACCCTACCCCTTCCAAAGGTCGTAGAAGCTCGGGGGTGGTACCAATGGATCGGGCATAGCCACATTAGTGGAGATGGAACCAACTTCCAAGTCTCTATGACCTACAGAAAAAAAGTTATTGAAGAATATCTTGAGCTCCAATGGGTATTCATCCCTAACCCTAACCCTAATAGCAACCCTAACCCTAACCCTAATCACAACCCTAACCCTAACCCTAATTGCAACCCTAACCCTAACCCTAACCCTAATTGCAACCCTAACCCATATTAGGGATTAATTGGAATAACTCCGCGCCGCTTGCTCGAAACGTGCTGAAATTCGGTGTGGTTGTGTGGCAGGCCACACTTTATTAATCATGAAATGCACAAGTCTCTAGGACTTTCAGAAGAAAAGTTATTCAAAAATATCTTGTACTTTTTTTAAATAGATTTGGTGGTTTCACCATTTCCGAAGGTCGTAGAAGCTCGGGGATGGTCCCAATGGATCGGGCAGAGCCACATTAGTGGAGATGGAACCAACTTCCAAGTCTCTATGACCTTCAGAAAAAAAGTTATTGAACAATATCTTGAACTCCTATAGGTTTTCAGCCCTAACCCTAACCCTAATCACAACCAAAAAATCAAACACTAATCACAACCCTAACCCTACCCCTTTCAAAGGTCGTAGAAGCTCGGGGGTGGTACCAATGGATCGGGCATAGCCACATTAGTGGAGATGGAACCAACTTCCAAGTCTCTATGACCTACAGAAAAAAAGTTATTGAAGAATATCTTGAGCTCCAATGGGTATTCATCCCTAACCCTAACCCTAATAGCAACCCTAACCCTAACCCTAATCACAACCCTAACCCTAACCCTAATTGCAACCCTAACCCTAACCCTAACCCTAATTGCAACCCTAACCCATATTAGGGATTAATTGGAATAACTCTGCGCTGCTTGCTCGAAACGTGCTGAAATTCGGTGTGGTTGTGTGGCAGGCCACCCTTTATTAATCATGAAATGCACAAGTCTCTAGGACTTTCAGAAGAAAAGTTATTCAAAAATATCTTGTACTTTTTTTTATAGATTTGGTGGTTTCACCATTTCCGAAGGTCATAGAAGCTCGGGGATGGTCCCAATGGATCGGGCAGAGCCACATTAGTGGAGATGGAACCAACTTCCAAGTCTCTATGACCTTCAGAAAAAAAGTTATTGAACAATATCTTGAACTCCTATAGGTTTTCATCCCTAACCCTAACCCTAATCACAACCAAAAAATCAAACACTAATCACAACCCTAACCCTACCCCTTCCAAAGGTCGTAGAAGCTTGGGGGTGGTACCAATGGATCGGGCAAAGCCACATTAGTGGAGATGGAACCAACTTCCAAGTCTCTATGACCTACAGAAAAAAAGTTATTGAAGAATATCTTGAGCTCCAATGGGTATTCATCCCTAACCCTAACCCTAATAGCAACCATAACCCTAACCCTAATCACAACCCTAACCCTAACCCTATTCACAACCCTAACCCTAACCCTAACCCTAATTGCAACCCTAACCCATATTAGGGATTAATTGGAATAACTCCGCGCCGCTTGCTCGAAACGTGCTGAAATTCGGTGTGGTTGTGTGGCAGGCCACACTTTATTAATCATGAAATGCACAAGTCTCTAGGACTTTCAGAAGAAAAGTTATTCAAAAATATCTTGTACTTTTTTTTAATAGATTTGGTGGTTTCACCATTTCTGAAGGTCGTAGAAGCTCGGGGATGGTCCCAATGGATCGGGCAGAGCCACATTAGTGGAGATGGAACCAACTTCCAAGTCTCTATGACCTTCAGAAAAAAAGTTATTGAACAATATCTTGAACTCCTATAGGTTTTCAGCCCTAACCCTAACCCTAATCACAACCAAAAAATCAAACACTAATCACAACCCTAACCCTACCCCTTCCAAAGGTCGTAGAAGCTCGGGGGTGGTACCAATGGATCGGGCATAGCCACATTAGTGGAGATGGAACCAACTTCCAAGTCTCTATGACCTACAGAAAAAAAGTTATTGAAGAATATCTTGAGCTCCAATGGGTATTCATCCCTAACCCTAACCCTAATAGCAACCCTAACCCTAACCCTAATCACAACCCTAACCCTAACCCTATTCACAACCCTAACCCTAACCCTAACCCTAATTGCAACCCTAACCCATATTAGGGATTAATTGGAATAACTCCGCGCCGCTTGCTCGAAACGTGCTGAAATTCGGTGTGGTTGTGTGGCAGGCCACACTTTATTAATCATGAAATGCACAAGTCTCTAGGACTTTCAGAAGAAAAGTTATTCAAAAATATCTTGTACTTTTTTAAAATAGATTTGGTGGTTTCACCATTTCCGAAGGTCGTAGAAGCTCGGGGATGGTCCCAATGGATCGGGCAGAGCCACATTAGTGGAGATGGAACCAACTTCCAAGTCTCTATGACCTTCAGAAAAAAAGTTATTGAACAATATCTTGAACTCCTATAGGTTTTCAGCCCTAACCCTAACCCTAATCACAACCAAAAAATCAAACACTAATCACAACCCTAACCCTACCCCTTCCAAAGGTCGTAGAAGCTCGGGGGTGGTACCAATGGATCGGGCATAGCCACATTAGTGGAGATGGAACCAACTTCCAAGTCTCTATGACCTACAGAAAAAAAGTTATTGAAGAATATCTTGAGCTCCAATGGGTATTCATCCCTAACCCTAACCCTAATAGCAACCCTAACCCTAACCCTAATCACAACCCTAACCCTAACCCTAACCCTAATTGCAACCCTAACCCATATTAGGGATTAATTGGAATAACTCCGCGCCGCTTGCTCGAAACGTGCTGAAATTCGGTGTGGTTGTGTGGCAGGCCACACTTTATTAATCATGAAATGCACAAGTCTCTAGGACTTTCAGAAGAAAAGTTATTCAAAAATATCTTGTACTTTTTTTTTATAGATTTGGTGGTTTCACCATTTCCGAAGGTCGTAGAAGCTCGGGGATGGTCCCAATGGATCGGGCAGAGCCACATTAGTGGAGATGGAACCAACTTCCAAGTCTCTATGACCTTCAGAAAAAAAGTTATTGAACAATATCTTGAACTCCTATAGGTTTTCAGCCCTAACCCTAACCCTAATCACAACCAAAAAATCAAACACTAATCACAACCCTAACCCTACCCCTTCCAAAGGTCGTAGAAGCTCGGGGGTGGTACCAATGGATCGGGCATAGCCACATTAGTGGAGATGGAACCAACTTCCAAGTCTCTATGACCTACAGAAAAAAAGTTATTGAAGAATATCTTGAGCTCCAATGGGTATTCATCCCTAACCCTAACCCTAATAGCAACCCTAACCCTAACCCTAATCACAACCCTAACCCTAACCCTAATTGCAACCCTAACCCTAACCCTAACCCTAATTGCAACCCTAACCCATATTAGGGATTAATTGGAATAACTCCGCGCCGCTTGCTCGAAACGTGCTGAAATTCGGTGTGGTTGTGTGGCAGGCCACACTTTATTAATCATGAAATGCACAAGTCTCTAGGACTTTCAGAAGAAAAGTTATTCAAAAATATCTTGTACTTTTTTTAAATAGATTTGGTGGTTTCACCATTTCCGAAGGTCGTAGAAGCTCGGGGATGGTCCCAATGGATCGGGCAGAGCCACATTAGTGGAGATGGAACCAACTTCCAAGTCTCTATGACCTTCAGAAAAAAAGTTATTGAACAATATCTTGAACTCCTATAGGTTTTCAGCCCTAACCCTAACCCTAATCACAACCAAAAAATCAAACACTAATCACAACCCTAACCCTACCCCTTTCAAAGGTCGTAGAAGCTCGGGGGTGGTACCAATGGATCGGGCATAGCCACATTAGTGGAGATGGAACCAACTTCCAAGTCTCTATGACCTACAGAAAAAAAGTTATTGAAGAATATCTTGAGCTCCAATGGGTATTCATCCCTAACCCTAACCCTAATAGCAACCCTAACCCTAACCCTAATCACAACCCTAACCCTAACCCTAATTGCAACCCTAACCCTAACCCTAACCCTAATTGCAACCCTAACCCATATTAGGGATTAATTGGAATAACTCTGCGCTGCTTGCTCGAAACGTGCTGAAATTCGGTGTGGTTGTGTGGCAGGCCACCCTTTATTAATCATGAAATGCACAAGTCTCTAGGACTTTCAGAAGAAAAGTTATTCAAAAATATCTTGTACTTTTTTTTATAGATTTGGTGGTTTCACCATTTCCGAAGGTCATAGAAGCTCGGGGATGGTCCCAATGGATCGGGCAGAGCCACATTAGTGGAGATGGAACCAACTTCCAAGTCTCTATGACCTTCAGAAAAAAAGTTATTGAACAATATCTTGAACTCCTATAGGTTTTCATCCCTAACCCTAACCCTAATCACAACCAAAAAATCAAACACTAATCACAACCCTAACCCTACCCCTTCCAAAGGTCGTAGAAGCTTGGGGGTGGTACCAATGGATCGGGCAAAGCCACATTAGTGGAGATGGAACCAACTTCCAAGTCTCTATGACCTACAGAAAAAAAGTTATTGAAGAATATCTTGAGCTCCAATGGGTATTCATCCCTAACCCTAACCCTAATAGCAACCATAACCCTAACCCTAATCACAACCCTAACCCTAACCCTATTCACAACCCTAACCCTAACCCTAACCCTAATTGCAACCCTAACCCATATTAGGGATTAATTGGAATAACTCCGCGCCGCTTGCTCGAAACGTGCTGAAATTCGGTGTGGTTGTGTGGCAGGCCACACTTTATTAATCATGAAATGCACAAGTCTCTAGGACTTTCAGAAGAAAAGTTATTCAAAAATATCTTGTACTTTTTTTTATAGATTTGGTGGTTTCACCATTTCCGAAGGTCGTAGAAGCTCGGGGATGGTCCCAATGGATCGGGCAGAGCCACAATAGTGGAGATGGAACCAACTTCCAAGTCTCTATGACCTTCAGAAAAAAAGTTATTGAACAATATCTTGAACTCCTATAGGTTTTCAGCCCTAACCCTAACCCTAATCACAACCAAAAAATCAAACACTAATCACAACCCTAACCCTACCCCTTCCAAAGGTCGTAGAAGCTCGGGGGTGGTACCAATGGATCGGGCATAGCCACATTAGTGGAGATGGAACCAACTTCCAAGTCTCTATGACCTACAGAAAAAAAGTTATTGAAGAATATCTTGAGCTCCAATGGGTATTCATCCCTAACCCTAACCCTAATAGCAACCCTAACCCTAACCCTAATCACAACCCTAACCCTAACCCTAACCCTAATTGCAACCCTAACCCATATTAGGGATTAATTGGAATAACTCCGCGCCGCTTGCTCGAAACGTGCTGAAATTCGGTGTGGTTGTGTGGCAGGCCACACTTTATTAATCATGAAATGCACAAGTCTCTAGGACTTTCAGAAGAAAAGTTATTCAAAAATATCTTGTACTTTTTTTTAATAGATTTGGTGGTTTCACCATTTCCGAAGGTCGTAGAAGCTCGGGGATGGTCCCAATGGATCGGGCAGAGCCACATTAGTGGAGATGGAACCAACTTCCAAGTCTCTATGACCTTCAGAAAAAAAGTTATTGAACAATATCTTGAACTCCTATAGGTTTTCAGCCCTAACCCTAACCCTAATCACAACCAAAAAATCAAACACTAATCACAACCCTAACCCTACCCCTTCCAAAGGTCGTAGAAGCTCGGGGGTGGTACCAATGGATCGGGCATAGCCACATTAGTGGAGATGGAACCAACTTCCAAGTCTCTATGACCTACAGAAAAAAAGTTATTGAAGAATATCTTGAGCTCCAATGGGTATTCATCCCTAACCCTAACCCTAATAGCAACCCTAACCCTAACCCTAATCACAACCCTAACCCTAACCCTAATTGCAACCCTAACCCTAACCCTAACCCTAATTGCAACCCTAACCCATATTAGGGATTAATTGGAATAACTCCGCGCTGCTTGCTCGAAACGTGCTGAAATTCGGTGTGGTTGTGTGGCAGGCCACAGTTTATTAATCATGAAATGCACAAGTCTCTAGGACTTTCAGAAGAAAAGTTATTCAAAAATATCTTGTACTTTTTTTTAATAGATTTGGTGGTTTCACCATTTCCGAAGGTCGTAGAAGCTCGGGGATGGTCCCAATGGATCGGGCAGAGCCACATTAGTGGAGATGGAACCAACTTCCAAGTCTCTATGACCTTCAGAAAAAAAGTTATTGAACAATATCTTGAACTCCTATAGGTTTTCATCCCTAACCCTAACCCTAATCACAACCAAAAAATCAAACACTAATCACAACCCTAACCCTACCCCTTCCAAAGGTCGTAGAAGCTTGGGGGTGGTACCAATGGATCGGGCAAAGCCACATTAGTGGAGATGGAACCAACTTCCAAGTCTCTATGACCTACAGAAAAAAAGTTATTGAAGAATATCTTGAGCTCCAATGGGTATTCATCCCTAACCCTAACCCTAATAGCAACCCTAACCCTAACCCTAATCACAACCCTAACCCTAACCCTAATCACAACCCTAACCCTAACCCTAACCCTAATTGCAACCCTAACCCATATTAGGGATTAATTGGAATAACTCCGCGCCGCTTGCTCGAAACGTGCTGAAATTCGGTGTGGTTGTGTGGCAGGCCACACTTTATTAATCATGAAATGCACAAGTCTCTAGGACTTTCAGAAGAAAAGTTATTCAAAAATATCTTGTACTTTTTTTAAATAGATTTGGTGGTTTCACCATTTCCGAAGGTCGTAGAAGCTCGGGGATGGTCCCAATGGATCGGGCAGAGCCACATTAGTGGAGATGGAACCAACTTCCAAGTCTCTATGACCTTCAGAAAAAAAGTTATTGAACAATATCTTGAACTCCTATAGGTTTTCAGCCCTAACCCTAACCCTAATCACAACCAAAAAATCAAACACTAATCACAACCCTAACCCTACCCCTTCCAAAGGTCGTAGAAGCTCGGGGGTGGTACCAATGGATCGGGCATAGCCACATTAGTGGAGATGGAACCAACTTCCAAGTCTCTATGACCTACAGAAAAAAAGTTATTGAAGAATATCTTGAGCTCCAATGGGTATTCATCCCTAACCCTAACCCTAATAGCAACCCTAACCCTAACCCTAATCACAACCCTAACCCTAACCCTAACCCTAATTGCAACCCTAACCCATATTAGGGATTAATTGGAATAACTCCGCGCCGCTTGCTCGAAACGTGCTGAAATTCGGTGTGGTTGTGTGGCAGGCCACACTTTATTAATCATGAAATGCTCAAGTCTCTAGGACTTTCAGAAGAAAAGTTATTCAAAAATATCTTGTACTTTTTTTTAATAGATTTGGTGGTTTCACCATTTCCGAAGGTCGTAGAAGCTCGGGGGTGGTCCCAATGGATCGGGCAGAGCCACATTAGTGGAGATGGAACCAACTTCCAAGTCTCTATGACCTTCAGAAAAAAAGTTATTGAACAATATCTTGAACTCCTATAGGTTTTCAGCCCTAACCCTAACCCTAATCACAACCAAAAAATCAAACACTAATCACAACCCTAACCCTACCTCTTCCAAAGGTCGTAGAAGCTCGGGGGTGGTACCAATGGATCGGGCATAGCCACATTAGTGGAGATGGAACCAACTTCCAAGTCTCTATGACCTACAGAAAAAAAGTTATTGAAGAATATCTTGAGCTCCAATGGGTATTCATCCCTAACCCTAACCCTAATAGCAACCCTAACCCTAACCCTATAAAACCCTAACCCTAACCCTAACCCTAATTGCAACCCTAACCCATATTAGGGATTAATTGGAATAACTCCGCGCTGCTTGCTCGAAACGTGCTGAAATTCGGTGTGGTTGTGTGGCAGGCCACACTTTATTAATCATGAAATGCACAAGTCTCTAGGACTTTCAGAAGAAAAGTTATTCAAAAATATCTTGTACTTTTTTTTAATAGATTTGGTGGTTTCACCATTTCCGAAGGTCGTAGAAGCTCGGGGATGGTCCCAATGGATCGGGCAGAGCCACATTAGTGGAGATGGAACCAACTTCCAAGTCTCTATGACCTTCAGAAAAAAAGTTATTGAACAATATCTTGAACTCCTATAGGTTTTCAGCCCTAACCCTAACCCTAACCACAACCAAAAAATCAAACACTAATCACAACCCTAACCCTACCCCTTCCAAAGGTCGTAGAAGCTCGGGGGTGGTACCAATGGATCGGGCATAGCCACATTAGTGGAGATGGAACCAACTTCCAAGTCTCTATGACCTACAGAAAAAAAGTTATTGAAGAATATCTTGAGCTCCAATGGGTATTCATCCCTAACCCTAACCCTAATAGCAACCCTAACCCTAACCCTAATCACAACCCTAACCCTAACCCTAACCCTAATTGCAACCCTAACCCATATTAGGGATTAATTGGAATAACTCCGCGCCGCTTGCTCGAAACGTGCTGAAATTCGGTGTGGTTGTGTGGCAGGCCACACTTTATTAATCATGAAATGCACAAGTCTCTAGGACTTTCAGAAGAAAAGTTATTCAAAAATATCTTGTACTTTTTTTTAATAGATTTGGTGGTTTCACCATTTCCGAAGGTCGTAGAAGCTCGGGGATGGTCCCAATGGATCGGGCAGAGCCACATTAGTGGAGATGGAACCAACTTCCAAGTCTCTATGACCTTCAGAAAAAAAGTTATTGAACAATATCTTGAACTCCTATAGGTTTTCAGCCCTAACCCTAACCCTAACCACAACCAAAAAATCAAACACTAATCACAACCCTAACCCTACCCCTTCCAAAGGTCGTAGAAGCTCGGGGGTGGTACCAATGGATCGGGCATAGTCACATTAGTGGAGATGGAACCAACTTCCAAGTCTCTATGACCTACAGAAAAAAAGTTATTGAAGAATATCTTGAGCTCCAATGGGTATTCATCCCTAACCCTAACCCTAATAGCAACCCTAACCCTAACCCTAATCACAACCCTAATTGCAACCCTAACCCTAACCCTAATCACAACCCTAACCCTAACCCTAACCCTAATTGCAACCCTAACCCATATTAGGGATTAATTGGAATAACTCCGCGCCGCTTGCTCGAAACGTGCTGAAATTCGGTGTGGTTGTGTGGCAGGCCACACTTTATTAATCATGAAATGCTCAAGTCTCTAGGACTTTCAGAAGAAAAGTTATTCAAAAATATCTTGTACTTTTTTTTAATAGATTTGGTGGTTTCACCATTTCCGAAGGTCGTAGAAGCTCGGGGGTGGTCCCAATGGATCGGGCAGAGCCACATTAGTGGAGATGGAACCAACTTCCAAGTCTCTATGACCTTCAGAAAAAAAGTTATTGAACAATATCTTGAACTCCTATAGGTTTTCAGCCCTAACCCTAACCCTAATCACAACCAAAAAATCAAACACTAATCACAACCCTAACCCTACCTCTTCCAAAGGTCGTAGAAGCTCGGGGGTGGTACCAATGGATCGGGCATAGCCACATTAGTGGAGATGGAACCAACTTCCAAGTCTCTATGACCTACAGAAAAAAAGTTATTGAAGAATATCTTGAGCTCCAATGGGTATTCATCCCTAACCCTAACCCTAATAGCAACCCTAACCCTAACCCTATAAAACCCTAACCCTAACCCTAACCCTAATTGCAACCCTAACCCATATTAGGGATTAATTGGAATAACTCCGCGCTGCTTGCTCGAAACGTGCTGAAATTCGGTGTGGTTGTGTGGCAGGCCACACTTTATTAATCATGAAATGCACAAGTCTCTAGGACTTTCAGAAGAAAAGTTATTCAAAAATATCTTGTACTTTTTTTTAATAGATTTGGTGGTTTCACCATTTCCGAAGGTCGTAGAAGCTCGGGGATGGTCCCAATGGATCGGGCAGAGCCACATTAGTGGAGATGGAACCAACTTCCAAGTCTCTATGACCTTCAGAAAAAAAGTTATTGAACAATATCTTGAACTCCTATAGGTTTTCAGCCCTAACCCTAACCCTAACCACAACCAAAAAATCAAACACTAATCACAACCCTAACCCTACCCCTTCCAAAGGTCGTAGAAGCTCGGGGGTGGTACCAATGGATCGGGCATAGCCACATTAGTGGAGATGGAACCAACTTCCAAGTCTCTATGACCTACAGAAAAAAAGTTATTGAAGAATATCTTGAGCTCCAATGGGTATTCATCCCTAACCCTAACCCTAATAGCAACCCTAACCCTAACCCTAATCACAACCCTAACCCTAACCCTAACCCTAATTGCAACCCTAACCCATATTAGGGATTAATTGGAATAACTCCGCGCCGCTTGCTCGAAACGTGCTGAAATTCGGTGTGGTTGTGTGGCAGGCCACACTTTATTAATCATGAAATGCACAAGTCTCTAGGACTTTCAGAAGAAAAGTTATTCAAAAATATCTTGTACTTTTTTTAAATAGATTTGGTGGTTTCACCATTTCCGAAGGTCGTAGAAGCTCGGGGATGGTCCCAATGGATCGGGCAGAGCCACATTAGTGGAGATGGAACCAACTTCCAAGTCTCTATGACCTTCAGAAAAAAAGTTATTGAACAATATCTTGAACTCCTATAGGTTTTCAGCCCTAACCCTAACCCTAATCACAACCAAAAAATCAAACACTAATCACAACCCTAACCCTACCCCTTCCAAAGGTCGTAGAAGCTCGGGGTGGTACCAATGGATCGGGCATAGCCACATTAGTGGAGATGGAACCAACTTCCAAGTCTCTATGACCTACAGAAAAAAAGTTATTGAAGAATATCTTGAGCTCCAATGGGTATTCATCCCTAACCCTAACCCTAATAGCAACCCTAACCCTAACCCTAATCACAACCCTAACCCTAACCCTAACCCTAACCCTAATTGCAACCCTAACCCATATTAGGGATTAATTGGAATAACTCCGCGCCGCTTGCTCGAAACGTGCTGAAATTCGGTGTGGTTGTGTGGCAGGCCACACTTTATTAATCATGAAATGCACAAGTCTCTAGGACTTTCAGAAGAAAAGTTATTCAAAAATATCTTGTACTTTTTTTAAATAGATTTGGTGGTTTCACCATTTCCGAAGGTCGTAGAAGCTCGGGGATGGTCCCAATGGATCGGGCAGAGCCACATTAGTGGAGATGGAACCAACTTCCAAGTCTCTATGACCTTCAGAAAAAAAGTTATTGAACAATATCTTGAACTCCTATAGGTTTTCAGCCCTAACCCTAACCCTAATCACAACCAAAAAATCAAACACTAATCACAACCCTAACCCTACCCCTTCCAAAGGTCGTAGAAGCTCGGGGGTGGTACCAATGGATCGGGCATAGCCACATTAGTGGAGATGGAACCAACTTCCAAGTCTCTATGACCTACAGAAAAAAAGTTATTGAAGAATATTTTGAGCTCCAATGGATATTCATCCCTAACCCTAACCCTAATAGCAACCCTAACCCTAACCCTAACCACAACCTTAACCCTAACCCTAATTGCAACCCTAACCCTAACCCTAACCCTAACCCTAATTGCAACCCTAACCCATATTAGGGATTAATTGGAATAACTCCGCGCCGCTTGCTCGAAACGTGCTGAAATTCGGTGTGGTTGTGTGGCAGGCCACACTTTATTAATCATGAAATGCACAAGTCTCTAGGACTTTCAGAAGAAAAGTTATTCAAAAATATCTTGTACTTTTTTTTAATAGATTTGGTGGTTTCACCATTTCCGAAGGTCGTAGAAGCTCGGGGATGGTCCCAATGGATCGGGCAGAGCCACATTAGTGGAGATGGAACCAACTTCCAAGTCTCTATGACCTTCAGAAAAAAAGTTATTGAACAATATCTTGAACTCCTATAGGTTTTCAGCCCTAACCCTAACCCTAATCACAACCAAAAAATCAAACACTAATCACAACCCTAACCCTACCCCTTCCAAAGGTCGTAGAAGCTCGGGGGTGGTACCAATGGATCGGGCATAGCCACATTAGTGGAGATGGAACCAACTTCCAAGTCTCTATGACCTACAGAAAAAAAGTTATTGAAGAATATCTTGAGCTCCAATGGGTATTCATCCCTAACCCTAACCCTAATAGCAACCCTAACCCTAACCCTAATCACAACCCTAACCCTAACCCTAATTGCAACCCTAACCCATATTAGGGATTAATTGGAATAACTCCGCGCTGCTTGCTCGAAACGTGCTGAAATTCGGTGTGGTTGTGTGGCAGGCCACCCTTTATTAATCATGAAATGCACAAGTCTCTAGGACTTTCAGAAGAAAAGTTATTCAAAAATATCTTGTACTTTTTTTTTATAGATTTGGTGGTTTCACCATTTCCGAAGGTCATAGAAGCTCGGGGATGGTCCCAATGGATCGGGCAGAGCCACATTAGTTGAGATGGAACCAACTTCCAAGTCTCTATGACCTTCAGAAAAAAAGTTATTGAACAATATCTTGAACTCCTATAGGTTTTCAGCCCTAACCCTAATCCTAATCACAACCAAAAAATCAAACACTAATCACAACCCTAACCCTACCCCTTCCAAAGGTCGTAGAAGCTCGGGGGTGGTACCAATGGATCGGGCATAGCCACATTAGTGGAGATGGAACCAACTTCCAAGTCTCTATGACCTACAGAAAAAAAGTTATTGAAGAATATCTTGAGCTCCAATGGGTATTCATCCCTAACCCTAACCCTAATAGCAACCCTAACCCTAACCCTAATCACAACCCTAACCCTAACCCTAATTGCAACCCTAACCCTAACCCTAACCCTAACCCTAATTGCAACCCTAACCCATATTAGGGATTAATTGGAATAACTCCGCGCCGCTTGCTCGAAACGTGCTGAAATTCGGTGTGGTTGTGTGGCAGGCCACACTTTATTAATCATGAAATGCACAAGTCTCTAGGACTTTCAGAAGAAAAGTTATTCAAAAATATCTTGTACTTTTTTTTAATAGATTTGGTGGTTTCACCATTTCCGAAGGTCGTAGAAGCTCGGGGATGGTCCCAATGGATCGGGCAGAGCCACATTAGTGGAGATGGAACCAACTTCCAAGTCTCTATGACCTTCAGAAAAAAAGTTATTGAACAATAACTTGAACTCCTATAGGTTTTCAGCCCTAACCCTAACCCTAACCACAACCAAAAAATCAAACACTAATCACAACCCTAACCCTACCCCTTCCAAAGGTCGTAGAAGCTCGGGGGTGGTACCAATGGATCGGGCATAGCCACATTAGTGGAGATGGAACCAACTTCCAAGTCTCTATGACCTACAGAAAAAAAGTTATTGAAGAATATCTTGAGCTCCAATGGGTATTCATCCCTAACCCTAACCCTAATAGCAACCCTAACCCTAACCCTAATCACAACCCTAACCCTAACCCTAATTGCAACCCTAACCCATATTAGGGATTAATTGGAATAACTCCGCGCTGCTTGCTCGAAACGTGCTGAAATTCGGTGTGGTTGTGTGGCAGGCCACCCTTTATTAATCATGAAATGCACAAGTCTCTAGGACTTTCAGAAGAAAAGTTATTCAAAAATATCTTGTACTTTTTTTTTATAGATTTGGTGGTTTCACCATTTCCGAAGGTCATAGAAGCTCGGGGATGGTCCCAATGGATCGGGCAGAGCCACATTAGTTGAGATGGAACCAACTTCCAAGTCTCTATGACCTTCAGAAAAAAAGTTATTGAACAATATCTTGAACTCCTATAGGTTTTCAGCCCTAACCCTAATCCTAATCACAACCAAAAAATCAAACACTAATCACAACCCTAACCCTACCCCTTCCAAAGGTCGTAGAAGCTCGGGGGTGGTACCAATGGATCGGGCATAGCCACATTAGTGGAGATGGAACCAACTTCCAAGTCTCTATGACCTACAGAAAAAAAGTTATTGAAGAATATCTTGAGCTCCAATGGGTATTCATCCCTAACCCTAACCCTAATAGCAACCCTAACCCTAACCCTAATCACAACCCTAACCCTAACCCTAATTGCAACCCTAACCCTAACCCTAACCCTAACCCTAATTGCAACCCTAACCCATATTAGGGATTAATTGGAATAACTCCGCGCCGCTTGCTCGAAACGTGCTGAAATTCGGTGTGATTGTGTGGCAGGCCACCCTTTATTAATCATGAAATGCACAAGTCTCTAGGACTTTCAGAAGAAAAGTTATTCAAAAATATCTTGTACTTTTTTTTAATAGATTTGGTGGTTTCACCATTTCCGAAGGTCGTAGAAGCTCGGGGATGGTCCCAATGGATCGGGCAGAGCCACATTAGTGGAGATGGAACCAACTTCCAAGTCTCTATGACCTTCAGAAAAAAAGTTATTGAACAATAACTTGAACTCCTATAGGTTTTCAGCCCTAACCCTAACCCTAACCACAACCAAAAAATCAAACACTAATCACAACCCTAACCCTACCCCTTCCAAAGGTCGTAGAAGCTCGGGGGTGGTACCAATGGATCGGGCATAGCCACATTAGTGGAGATGGAACCAACTTCCAAGTCTCTATGACCTACAGAAAAAAAGTTATTGAAGAATATCTTGAGCTCCAATGGGTATTCATCCCTAACCCTAACCCTAATAGCAACCCTAACCCTAACCCTAATCACAACCCTAACCCTAACCCTAATTGCAACCCTAACCCATATTAGGGATTAATTGGAATAACTCCGCGCTGCTTGCTCGAAACGTGCTGAAATTCGGTGTGGTTGTGTGGCAGGCCACCCTTTATTAATCATGAAATGCACAAGTCTCTAGGACTTTCAGAAGAAAAGTTATTCAAAAATATCTTGTACTTTTTTTTTATAGATTTGGTGGTTTCACCATTTCCGAAGGTCATAGAAGCTCGGGGATGGTCCCAATGGATCGGGCAGAGCCACATTAGTTGAGATGGAACCAACTTCCAAGTCTCTATGACCTTCAGAAAAAAAGTTATTGAACAATATCTTGAACTCCTATAGGTTTTCAGCCCTAACCCTAATCCTAATCACAACCAAAAAATCAAACACTAATCACAACCCTAACCCTACCCCTTCCAAAGGTCGTAGAAGCTCGGGGGTGGTACCAATGGATCGGGCATAGCCACATTAGTGGAGATGGAACCAACTTCCAAGTCTCTATGACCTACAGAAAAAAAGTTATTGAAGAATATCTTGAGCTCCAATGGGTATTCATCCCTAACCCTAACCCTAATAGCAACCCTAACCCTAACCCTAATCACAACCCTAACCCTAACCCTAATTGCAACCCTAACCCTAACCCTAACCCTAACCCTAATTGCAACCCTAACCCATATTAGGGATTAATTGGAATAACTCCGCGCCGCTTGCTCGAAACGTGCTGAAATTCGGTGTGGTTGTGTGGCAGGCCACACTTTATTAATCATGAAATGCACAAGTCTCTAGGACTTTCAGAAGAAAAGTTATTCAAAAATATCTTGTACTTTTTTTTAATAGATTTGGTGGTTTCACCATTTCCGAAGGTCGTAGAAGCTCGGGGATGGTCCCAATGGATCGGGCAGAGCCACATTAGTGGAGATGGAACCAACTTCCAAGTCTCTATGACCTTCAGAAAAAAAGTTATTGAACAATAACTTGAACTCCTATAGGTTTTCAGCCCTAACCCTAACCCTAACCACAACCAAAAAATCAAACACTAATCACAACCCTAACCCTACCCCTTCCAAAGGTCGTAGAAGCTCGGGGGTGGTACCAATGGATCGGGCATAGCCACATTAGTGGAGATGGAACCAACTTCCAAGTCTCTATGACCTACAGAAAAAAAGTTATTGAAGAATATCTTGAGCTCCAATGGGTATTCATCCCTAACCCTAACCCTAATAGCAACCCTAACCCTAACCCTAATCACAACCCTAACCCTAACCCTAATTGCAACCCTAACCCTAACCCTAATTGCAACCCTAACCCATATTAGGGATTAATTAGAATAACTCCGCGCTGCTTGCTCGAAACGTGCTGAAATTCGGTGTGGTTGTGTGGCAGGCCACACTTTATTAATCATGAAATGCACAAGTCTCTAGGACTTTCAGAAGAAAAGTTATTCAAAAATATCTTGTACTTTTTTTTATAGATTTGGTGGTTTCACCATTTCTGAAGGTCGTAGAAGCTCGGGGATGGTCCCAATGGATCGGGCAGAGCCACATTAGTGGAGATGGAACCAACTTCCAAGTCTCTATGACCTTCAGAAAAAAAGTTATTGAACAATATCTTGAACTCCTATAGGTTTTCAGCCCTAACCCTAACCCTAACCACAACCAAAAAATCAAACACTAATCACAACCCTAACCCTACCCCTTCCAAAGGTCGTAGAAGCTCGTGGGTGGTACCAATGGATCGGGCAGAGCCACATTAGTGGAGATGGAACCAACTTCCAAGTCTCTATGACCTTCAGAAAAAAAGTTATTGAACAATATCTTGAACTCCTATAGGTTTTCAGCCCTAACCCTAACCCTAATCACAACCAAAAAATCAAACACTAATCACAACCCTAACCCTACCCCTTCCAAAGGTCGTAGAAGCTCGGGGGTGGTACCAATGGATCGGGCATAGCCACATTAGTGGAGATGGAACCAACTTCCAAGTCTCTATGACCTACAGAAAAAAAGTTATTGAAGAATATCTTGAGCTCCAATGGGTATTCATCCCTAACCCTAACCCTAATAGCAACCCTAACCCTAATCACAACCCTAACCCTAACCCTAATTGCAACCCTAACCCTAACCCTAACCCTAATTGCAACCCTAACCCATATTAGGGATTAATTAGAATAACTCCGCGCTGCTTGCTCGAAACGTGCTGAAATTCGGTGTGGTTGTGTGGCAGGCCACACTTTATTAATCATGTAATGCACAAGTCTCTAGGACTTTCAGAAGAAAAGTTATTCAAAAATATCTTGTACTTTTTTTAAATAGATTTGGTGGTTTCACCATTTCCGAAGGTCGTAGAAGCTCGGGGATGGTCCCAATGGATCGGGCAGAGCCACATTAGTGGAGATGGAACCAACTTCCAAGTCTCTATGACCTTCAGAAAAAAAGTTATTGAACAATATCTTGAACTCCTATAGGTTTTCAGCCCTAACCCTAACCCTAATCACAACCAAAAAATCAAACACTAATCACAACCCTAACCCTACCCCTTCCAAAGGTCGTAGAAGCTCGGGGGGGGTACCAATGGATCGGGCATAGCCACATTAGTGGAGATGGAACCAACTTCCAAGTCTCTATGACCTACAGAAAAAAAGTTATTGAAGAATATCTTGAGCTCCAATTGGTATTCATCCCTAACCCTAACCCTAATAGCAACCCTAACCCTAATCACAACCCTAACCCTAACCCTAATTGCAACCCTAACCCTAACCCTAACCCTAATTGCAACCCTAACCCATATTAGGGATTAATTAGAATAACTCCGCGCTGCTTGCTCGAAACGTGCTGAAATTCGGTGTGGTTGTGTGGCAGGCCACACTTTATTAATCATGTAATGCACAAGTCTCTAGGACTTTCAGAAGAAAAGTTATTCAAAAATATCTTGTACTTTTTTTAAATAGATTTGGTGGTTTCACCATTTTCGAAGGTCGTAGAAGCTCGGGGATGGTCCCAATGGATCGGGCAGAGCCACATTAGTTGAGATGGAACCAACTTCCAAGTCTCTATGACCTTCAGAAAAAAAGTTATTGAACAATATCTTGAACTCCTATAGGTTTTCAGCCCTAACCCTAACCCTAACCACAACCAAAAAATCAAACACTAATCACAACCCTAACCCTACCCCTTCCAAAGGTCGTAGAAGCTCGGGGGTGGTACCAATGGATCGGGCATAGCCACATTAGTGGAGATGGAACCAACTTCCAAGTCTCTATGACCTACAGAAAAAAAGTTATTGAAGAATATCTTGAGCTCCAATGGGTATTCATCCCTAACCCTAACCCTAATAGCAACCCTAACCCTAACCCTAATCACAACCCTAACCCTAACCCTAATTGCAACCCTAACCCTAACCCTAACCCTAACCCTAATTGCAACCCTAACCCATATTAGGGATTAATTAGAATAACTCCGCGCTGCTTGCTCGAAACGTGCTGAAATTTGGTGTGGTTGTGTGGCAGGCCACCCTTTATTAATTATGAAATGCACAAGTCTCTAGGACTTTCAGAAGAAAAGTTATTCAAAAATATCTTGTACTTTTTTTTATAGATTTGGTGGTTTCACCATTTCCGAAGGTCGTAGAAGCTCGGGGATGGTCCCAATGGATCAGGCAGAGCCACATTAGTGGAGATGGAACCAACTTCCAAGTCTCTATGACCTTCAGAAAAAAAGTTATTGAACAATATCTTGAACTCCTATAGGTTTTCAGCCCTAACCCTAACCCTAATCACAACCAAAAAATCAAACACTAATCACAACCCTAACCCTACCCCTTCCAAAGGTCGTAGAAGCTCGGGGGTGGTACCAATGGATCGGGCATAGCCACATTAGTGGAGATGGAACCAACTTCCAAGTCTCTATGACCTACAGAAAAAAAGTTATTGAAGAATATCTTGAGCTCCAATGGGTATTCATCCCTAACCCTAACCCTAATAGCAACCCTAACCCTAACCCTAATCACAACCCTAACCCTAATTGCAACCCTAACCCTAACCCTAACCCTAACCCTAATTGCAACCCTAACCCATATTAGGGATTAATTAGAATAACTCTGCGCTGCTTGCTCGAAACATGCTGAAATTTGGTGTGGTTGTGTGGCAGGCCACCCTTTATTAATTATGAAATGCACAAGTCTCTAGGACTTTCAGAAGAAAAGTTATTCAAAAATATCTTGTACTTTTTTTTATAGATTTGGTGGTTTCACCATTTCCGAAGGTCGTAGAAGCTCGGGGATGGTCCCAATGGATCGGGCAGAGCCACATTAGTGGAGATGGAACCAACTTCCAAGTCTCTATGACCTTCAGAAAAAAAGTTATTGAACAATATCTTGAACTCCTATAGGTTTTCAGCCCTAACCCTAACCCTAACCACAACCAAAAAATCAAACACTAATCACAACCCTAACCCTACCCCTTCCAAAGGTCGTAGAAGCTCGTGGGTGGTACCAATGGATCGGGCAGAGCCACATTAGTGGAGATGGAACCAACTTCCAAGTCTCTATGACCTTCAGAAAAAAAGTTATTGAACAATATCTTGAACTCCTATAGGTTTTCAGCCCTAACCCTAACCCTAATCACAACCAAAAAATCAAACACTAATCACAACCCTAACCCTACCCCTTCCAAAGGTCGTAGAAGCTCAGGGGTGGTACCAATGGATCGGGCATAGCCACATTAGTGGAGATGGAACCAACTTCCAAGTCTCTATGACCTACAGAAAAAAAGTTATTGAAGAATATCTTGAGCTCCAATGGGTATTCATCCCTAACCCTAACCCTAATAGCAACCCTAACCCTAACCCTAATCACAACCCTAACCCTAATTGCAACCCTAACCCTAACCCTAACCCTAACCCTAATTGCAACCCTAACCCATATTAGGGATTAATTAGAATAACTCCGCGCTGCTTGCTCGAAACATGCTGAAATTTGGTGTGGTTGTGTGGCAGGCCACCCTTTATTAATTATGAAATGCACAAGTCTCTAGGACTTTCAGAAGAAAAGTTATTCAAAAATATCTTGTACTTTTTTTTATAGATTTGGTGGTTTCAAAATTTCCGAAGGTCGTAGAAGCTCGGGGATGGTCCCAATGGATCGGGCAGAGCCACATTAGTGGAGATGGAACCAACTTCCAAGTCTCTATGACCTTCAGAAAAAAAGTTATTGAACAATATCTTGAACTCCTATAGGTTTTCAGCCCTAACCCTAACCCTAACCACAACCAAAAAATCAAACACTAATCACAACCCTAACCCTACCCCTTCCAAAGGTCGTAGAAGCTCGTGGGTGGTACCAATGGATCGGGCAGAGCCACATTAGTGGAGATGGAACCAACTTCCAAGTCTCTATGACCTTCAGAAAAAAAGTTATTGAACAATATCTTGAACTCCTATAGGTTTTCAGCCCTAACCCTAACCCTAATCACAACCAAAAAATCAAACACTAATCACAACCCTAACCCTACCCCTTCCAAAGGTCGTAGAAGCTCGGGGGTGGTACCAATGGATCGGGCATAGCCACATTAGTGGAGATGGAACCAACTTCCAAGTCTCTATGACCTACAGAAAAAAAGTTATTGAAGAATATCTTGAGCTCCAATGGGTATTCATCCCTAACCCTAACCCTAATAGCAACCCTAACCCTAACCCTAATCACAACCCTAACCCTAACCCTAATTGCAACCCTAACCCATATTAGGGATTAATTGGAATAACTCCGCGCTGCTTGCTCGAAACGTGCTGAAATTCGGTGTGGTTGTGTGGCAGGCCACCCTTTATTAATCATGAAATGCACAAGTCTCTAGGACTTTCAGAAGAAAAGTTATTCAAAAATATCTTGTACTTTTTTTTTATAGATTTGGTGGTTTCACCATTTCCGAAGGTCATAGAAGCTCGGGGATGGTCCCAATGGATCGGGCAGAGCCACATTAGTTGAGATGGAACCAACTTCCAAGTCTCTATGACCTTCAGAAAAAAAGTTATTGAACAATATCTTGAACTCCTATAGGTTTTCAGCCCTAACCCTAATCCTAATCACAACCAAAAAATCAAACACTAATCACAACCCTAACCCTACCCCTTCCAAAGGTCGTAGAAGCTCGGGGGTGGTACCAATGGATCGGGCATAGCCACATTAGTGGAGATGGAACCAACTTCCAAGTCTCTATGACCTACAGAAAAAAAGTTATTGAAGAATATCTTGAGCTCCAATGGGTATTCATCCCTAACCCTAACCCTAATAGCAACCCTAACCCTAATCACAACCCTAACCCTAACCCTAATTGCAACCCTAACCCTAACCCTAACCCTAATTGCAACCCTAACCCATATTAGGGATTAATTAGAATAACTCCGCGCTGCTTGCTCGAAACGTGCTGAAATTCGGTGTGGTTGTGTGGCAGGCCACACTTTATTAATCATGTAATGCACAAGTCTCTAGGACTTTCAGAAGAAAAGTTATTCAAAAATATCTTGTACTTTTTTTAAATAGATTTGGTGGTTTCACCATTTCCGAAGGTCGTAGAAGCTCGGGGATGGTCCCAATGGATCGGGCAGAGCCACATTAGTGGAGATGGAACCAACTTCCAAGTCTCTATGACCTTCAGAAAAAAAGTTATTGAACAATATCTTGAACTCCTATAGGTTTTCAGCCCTAACCCTAACCCTAATCACAACCAAAAAATCAAACACTAATCACAACCCTAACCCTACCCCTTCCAAAGGTCGTAGAAGCTCGGGGGGGGTACCAATGGATCGGGCATAGCCACATTAGTGGAGATGGAACCAACTTCCAAGTCTCTATGACCTACAGAAAAAAAGTTATTGAAGAATATCTTGAGCTCCAATTGGTATTCATCCCTAACCCTAACCCTAATAGCAACCCTAACCCTAATCACAACCCTAACCCTAACCCTAATTGCAACCCTAACCCTAACCCTAACCCTAATTGCAACCCTAACCCATATTAGGGATTAATTAGAATAACTCCGCGCTGCTTGCTCGAAACGTGCTGAAATTCGGTGTGGTTGTGTGGCAGGCCACACTTTATTAATCATGTAATGCACAAGTCTCTAGGACTTTCAGAAGAAAAGTTATTCAAAAATATCTTGTACTTTTTTTAAATAGATTTGGTGGTTTCACCATTTTCGAAGGTCGTAGAAGCTCGGGGATGGTCCCAATGGATCGGGCAGAGCCACATTAGTTGAGATGGAACCAACTTCCAAGTCTCTATGACCTTCAGAAAAAAAGTTATTGAACAATATCTTGAACTCCTATAGGTTTTCAGCCCTAACCCTAACCCTAACCACAACCAAAAAATCAAACACTAATCACAACCCTAACCCTACCCCTTCCAAAGGTCGTAGAAGCTCGGGGGTGGTACCAATGGATCGGGCATAGCCACATTAGTGGAGATGGAACCAACTTCCAAGTCTCTATGACCTACAGAAAAAAAGTTATTGAAGAATATCTTGAGCTCCAATGGGTATTCATCCCTAACCCTAACCCTAATAGCAACCCTAACCCTAACCCTAATCACAACCCTAACCCTAACCCTAATTGCAACCCTAACCCTAACCCTAACCCTAACCCTAATTGCAACCCTAACCCATATTAGGGATTAATTAGAATAACTCCGCGCTGCTTGCTCGAAACGTGCTGAAATTTGGTGTGGTTGTGTGGCAGGCCACCCTTTATTAATTATGAAATGCACAAGTCTCTAGGACTTTCAGAAGAAAAGTTATTCAAAAATATCTTGTACTTTTTTTTATAGATTTGGTGGTTTCACCATTTCCGAAGGTCGTAGAAGCTCGGGGATGGTCCCAATGGATCAGGCAGAGCCACATTAGTGGAGATGGAACCAACTTCCAAGTCTCTATGACCTTCAGAAAAAAAGTTATTGAACAATATCTTGAACTCCTATAGGTTTTCAGCCCTAACCCTAACCCTAATCACAACCAAAAAATCAAACACTAATCACAACCCTAACCCTACCCCTTCCAAAGGTCGTAGAAGCTCGGGGGTGGTACCAATGGATCGGGCATAGCCACATTAGTGGAGATGGAACCAACTTCCAAGTCTCTATGACCTACAGAAAAAAAGTTATTGAAGAATATCTTGAGCTCCAATGGGTATTCATCCCTAACCCTAACCCTAATAGCAACCCTAACCCTAACCCTAATCACAACCCTAACCCTAATTGCAACCCTAACCCTAACCCTAACCCTAACCCTAATTGCAACCCTAACCCATATTAGGGATTAATTAGAATAACTCTGCGCTGCTTGCTCGAAACATGCTGAAATTTGGTGTGGTTGTGTGGCAGGCCACCCTTTATTAATTATGAAATGCACAAGTCTCTAGGACTTTCAGAAGAAAAGTTATTCAAAAATATCTTGTACTTTTTTTTATAGATTTGGTGGTTTCACCATTTCCGAAGGTCGTAGAAGCTCGGGGATGGTCCCAATGGATCGGGCAGAGCCACATTAGTGGAGATGGAACCAACTTCCAAGTCTCTATGACCTTCAGAAAAAAAGTTATTGAACAATATCTTGAACTCCTATAGGTTTTCAGCCCTAACCCTAACCCTAACCACAACCAAAAAATCAAACACTAATCACAACCCTAACCCTACCCCTTCCAAAGGTCGTAGAAGCTCGTGGGTGGTACCAATGGATCGGGCAGAGCCACATTAGTGGAGATGGAACCAACTTCCAAGTCTCTATGACCTTCAGAAAAAAAGTTATTGAACAATATCTTGAACTCCTATAGGTTTTCAGCCCTAACCCTAACCCTAATCACAACCAAAAAATCAAACACTAATCACAACCCTAACCCTACCCCTTCCAAAGGTCGTAGAAGCTCAGGGGTGGTACCAATGGATCGGGCATAGCCACATTAGTGGAGATGGAACCAACTTCCAAGTCTCTATGACCTACAGAAAAAAAGTTATTGAAGAATATCTTGAGCTCCAATGGGTATTCATCCCTAACCCTAACCCTAATAGCAACCCTAACCCTAACCCTAATCACAACCCTAACCCTAATTGCAACCCTAACCCTAACCCTAACCCTAACCCTAATTGCAACCCTAACCCATATTAGGGATTAATTAGAATAACTCCGCGCTGCTTGCTCGAAACATGCTGAAATTTGGTGTGGTTGTGTGGCAGGCCACCCTTTATTAATTATGAAATGCACAAGTCTCTAGGACTTTCAGAAGAAAAGTTATTCAAAAATATCTTGTACTTTTTTTTATAGATTTGGTGGTTTCAAAATTTCCGAAGGTCGTAGAAGCTCGGGGATGGTCCCAATGGATCGGGCAGAGCCACATTAGTGGAGATGGAACCAACTTCCAAGTCTCTATGACCTTCAGAAAAAAAGTTATTGAACAATATCTTGAACTCCTATAGGTTTTCAGCCCTAACCCTAACCCTAACCACAACCAAAAAATCAAACACTAATCACAACCCTAACCCTACCCCTTCCAAAGGTCGTAGAAGCTCGTGGGTGGTACCAATGGATCGGGCAGAGCCACATTAGTGGAGATGGAACCAACTTCCAAGTCTCTATGACCTTCAGAAAAAAAGTTATTGAACAATATCTTGAACTCCTATAGGTTTTCAGCCCTAACCCTAACCCTAATCACAACCAAAAAATCAAACACTAATCACAACCCTAACCCTACCCCTTCCAAAGGTCGTAGAAGCTCGGGGGTGGTACCAATGGATCGGGCATAGCCACATTAGTGGAGATGGAACCAACTTCCAAGTCTCTATGACCTACAGAAAAAAAGTTATTGAAGAATATCTTGAGCTCCAATGGGTATTCATCCCTAACCCTAACCCTAATAGCAACCCTAACCCTAACCCTAATCACAACCCTAACCCTAACCCTAATTGCAACCCTAACCCATATTAGGGATTAATTGGAATAACTCCGCGCTGCTTGCTCGAAACGTGCTGAAATTCGGTGTGGTTGTGTGGCAGGCCACCCTTTATTAATCATGAAATGCACAAGTCTCTAGGACTTTCAGAAGAAAAGTTATTCAAAAATATCTTGTACTTTTTTTTTATAGATTTGGTGGTTTCACCATTTCCGAAGGTCATAGAAGCTCGGGGATGGTCCCAATGGATCGGGCAGAGCCACATTAGTTGAGATGGAACCAACTTCCAAGTCTCTATGACCTTCAGAAAAAAAGTTATTGAACAATATCTTGAACTCCTATAGGTTTTCAGCCCTAACCCTAATCCTAATCACAACCAAAAAATCAAACACTAATCACAACCCTAACCCTACCCCTTCCAAAGGTCGTAGAAGCTCGGGGGTGGTACCAATGGATCGGGCATAGCCACATTAGTGGAGATGGAACCAACTTCCAAGTCTCTATGACCTACAGAAAAAAAGTTATTGAAGAATATCTTGAGCTCCAATGGGTATTCATCCCTAACCCTAACCCTAATAGCAACCCTAACCCTAACCCTAATCACAACCCTAACCCTAACCCTAATTGCAACCCTAACCCTAACCCTAACACTAACCCTAATTGCAACCCTAACCCATATTAGGGATTAATTGGAATAACTCCGCGCCGCTTGCTCGAAACGTGCTGAAATTCGGTGTGGTTGTGTGGCAGGCCACACTTTATTAATCATGAAATGCACAAGTCTCTAGGACTTTCAGAAGAAAAGTTATTCAAAAATATCTTGTACTTTTTTTTAATAGATTTGGTGGTTTCACCATTTCCGAAGGTCGTAGAAGCTCGGGGATGGTCCCAATGGATCGGGCAGAGCCACATTAGTGGAGATGGAACCAACTTCCAAGTCTCTATGACCTTCAGAAAAAATGTTATTGAACAATATCTTGAACTCCTATAGGTTTTCAGCCCTAACCCTAACCCTAACCACAACCAAAAAATCAAACACTAATCACAACCCTAACCCTACCCCTTCCAAAGGTCGTAGAAGCTCGGGGGTGGTACCAATGGATCGGGCATAGCCACATTAGTGGAGATGGAACCAACTTCCAAGTCTCTATGACCTACAGAAAAAAAGTTATTGAAGAATATCTTGAGCTCCAATGGGTATTCATCCCTAACCCTAACCCTAATAGCAACCCTAACCCTAACCCTAATCACAACCCTAACCCTAACCCTAATTGCAACCCTAACCCTAACCCTAATTGCAACCCTAACCCATATTAGGGATTAATTAGAATAACTCCGCGCTGCTTGCTCGAAACGTGCTGAAATTCGGTGTGGTTGTGTGGCAGGCCACACTTTATTAATCATGTAATGCACAAGTCTCTAGGACTTTCAGAAGAAAAGTTATTCAAAAATATCTTGTACTTTTTTTAAATAGATTTGGTGGTTTCACCATTTCCGAAGGTCGTAGAAGCTCGGGGATGGTCCCAATGGATCGGGCAGAGCCACATTAGTGGAGATGGAACCAACTTCCAAGTCTCTATGACCTTCAGAAAAAAAGTTATTGAACAATATCTTGAACTCCTATAGGTTTTCAGCCCTAACCCTAACCCTAATCACAACCAAAAAATCAAACACTAATCACAACCCTAACCCTACCCCTTCCAAAGGTCGTAGAAGCTCGGGGGGGGTACCAATGGATCGGGCATAGCCACATTAGTGGAGATGGAACCAACTTCCAAGTCTCTATGACCTACAGAAAAAAAGTTATTGAAGAATATCTTGAGCTCCAATTGGTATTCATCCCTAACCCTAACCCTAATAGCAACCCTAACCCTAATCACAACCCTAACCCTAACCCTAATTGCAACCCTAACCCTAACCCTAACCCTAATTGCAACCCTAACCCATATTAGGGATTAATTAGAATAACTCCGCGCTGCTTGCTCGAAACGTGCTGAAATTCGGTGTGGTTGTGTGGCAGGCCACACTTTATTAATCATGTAATGCACAAGTCTCTAGGACTTTCAGAAGAAAAGTTATTCAAAAATATCTTGTACTTTTTTTAAATAGATTTGGTGGTTTCACCATTTTCGAAGGTCGTAGAAGCTCGGGGATGGTCCCAATGGATCGGGCAGAGCCACATTAGTGGAGATGGAACCAACTTCCAAGTCTCTATGACCTTCAGAAAAAAAGTTATTGAACAATATCTTGAACTCCTATAGGTTTTCAGCCCTAACCCTAACCCTAACCACAACCAAAAAATCAAACACTAATCACAACCCTAACCCTACCCCTTCCAAAGGTCGTAGAAGCTCGGGGGTGGTACCAATGGATCGGGCATAGCCACATTAGTGGAGATGGAACCAACTTCCAAGTCTCTATGACCTACAGAAAAAAAGTTATTGAAGAATATCTTGAGCTCCAATGGGTATTCATCCCTAACCCTAACCCTAATAGCAACCCTAACCCTAACCCTAATCACAACCCTAACCCTAACCCTAATTGCAACCCTAACCCTAACCCTAACCCTAACCCTAATTGCAACCCTAACCCATATTAGGGATTAATTAGAATAACTCCGCGCTGCTTGCTCGAAACGTGCTGAAATTTGGTGTGGTTGTGTGGCAGGCCACCCTTTATTAATTATGAAATGCACAAGTCTCTAGGACTTTCAGAAGAAAAGTTATTCAAAAATATCTTGTACTTTTTTTTATAGATTTGGTGGTTTCACCATTTCCGAAGGTCGTAGAAGCTCGGGGATGGTCCCAATGGATCGGGCAGAGCCACATTAGTGGAGATGGAACCAACTTCCAAGTCTCTATGACCTTCAGAAAAAATGTTATTGAACAATATCTTGAACTCCTATAGGTTTTCAGCCCTAACCCTAACCCTAACCACAACCAAAAAATCAAACACTAATCACAACCCTAACCCTACCCCTTCCAAAGGTCGTAGAAGCTCGGGGGTGGTACCAATGGATCGGGCATAGCCACATTAGTGGAGATGGAACCAACTTCCAAGTCTCTATGACCTACAGAAAAAAAGTTATTGAAGAATATCTTGAGCTCCAATGGGTATTCATCCCTAACCCTAACCCTAATAGCAACCCTAACCCTAACCCTAATCACAACCCTAACCCTAACCCTAATTGCAACCCTAACCCTAACCCTAATTGCAACCCTAACCCATATTAGGGATTAATTAGAATAACTCCGCGCTGCTTGCTCGAAACGTGCTGAAATTCGGTGTGGTTGTGTGGCAGGCCACACTTTATTAATCATGAAATGCACAAGTCTCTAGGACTTTCAGAAGAAAAGTTATTCAAAAATATCTTGTACTTTTTTTTATAGATTTGGTGGTTTCACCATTTCCGAAGGTCGTAGAAGCTCGGGGATGGTCCCAATGGATCGGGCAGAGCCACATTAGTGGAGATGGAACCAACTTCCAAGTCTCTATGACCTTCAGAAAAAAAGTTATTGAACAATATCTTGAACTCCTATAGGTTTTCAGCCCTAACCCTAACCCTAACCACAACCAAAAAATCAAACACTAATCACAACCCTAACCCTACCCCTTCCAAAGGTCGTAGAAGCTCGTGGGTGGTACCAATGGATCGGGCAGAGCCACATTAGTGGAGATGGAACCAACTTCCAAGTCTCTATGACCTTCAGAAAAAAAGTTATTGAACAATATCTTGAACTCCTATAGGTTTTCAGCCCTAACCCTAACCCTAATCACAACCAAAAAATCAAACACTAATCACAACCCTAACCCTACCCCTTCCAAAGGTCGTAGAAGCTCGGGGGTGGTACCAATGGATCGGGCATAGCCACATTAGTGGAGATGGAACCAACTTCCAAGTCTCTATGACCTACAGAAAAAAAGTTATTGAAGAATATCTTGAGCTCCAATGGGTATTCATCCCTAACCCTAACCCTAATAGCAACCCTAACCCTAATCACAACCCTAACCCTAACCCTAATTGCAACCCTAACCCTAACCCTAACCCTAATTGCAACCCTAACCCATATTAGGGATTAATTAGAATAACTCCGCGCTGCTTGCTCGAAACGTGCTGAAATTCGGTGTGGTTGTGTGGCAGGCCACACTTTATTAATCATGTAATGCACAAGTCTCTAGGACTTTCAGAAGAAAAGTTATTCAAAAATATCTTGTACTTTTTTTAAATAGATTTGGTGGTTTCACCATTTCCGAAGGTCGTAGAAGCTCGGGGATGGTCCCAATGGATCGGGCAGAGCCACATTAGTGGAGATGGAACCAACTTCCAAGTCTCTATGACCTTCAGAAAAAAAGTTATTGAACAATATCTTGAACTCCTATAGGTTTTCAGCCCTAACCCTAACCCTAATCACAACCAAAAAATCAAACACTAATCACAACCCTAACCCTACCCCTTCCAAAGGTCGTAGAAGCTCGGGGGGGGTACCAATGGATCGGGCATAGCCACATTAGTGGAGATGGAACCAACTTCCAAGTCTCTATGACCTACAGAAAAAAAGTTATTGAAGAATATCTTGAGCTCCAATTGGTATTCATCCCTAACCCTAACCCTAATAGCAACCCTAACCCTAATCACAACCCTAACCCTAACCCTAATTGCAACCCTAACCCTAACCCTAACCCTAATTGCAACCCTAACCCATATTAGGGATTAATTAGAATAACTCCGCGCTGCTTGCTCGAAACGTGCTGAAATTCGGTGTGGTTGTGTGGCAGGCCACACTTTATTAATCATGTAATGCACAAGTCTCTAGGACTTTCAGAAGAAAAGTTATTCAAAAATATCTTGTACTTTTTTTAAATAGATTTGGTGGTTTCACCATTTTCGAAGGTCGTAGAAGCTCGGGGATGGTCCCAATGGATCGGGCAGAGCCACATTAGTGGAGATGGAACCAACTTCCAAGTCTCTATGACCTTCAGAAAAAAAGTTATTGAACAATATCTTGAACTCCTATAGGTTTTCAGCCCTAACCCTAACCCTAACCACAACCAAAAAATCAAACACTAATCACAACCCTAACCCTACCCCTTCCAAAGGTCGTAGAAGCTCGGGGGTGGTACCAATGGATCGGGCATAGCCACATTAGTGGAGATGGAACCAACTTCCAAGTCTCTATGACCTACAGAAAAAAAGTTATTGAAGAATATCTTGAGCTCCAATGGGTATTCATCCCTAACCCTAACCCTAATAGCAACCCTAACCCTAACCCTAATCACAACCCTAACCCTAACCCTAATTGCAACCCTAACCCTAACCCTAATTGCAACCCTAACCCATATTAGGGATTAATTAGAATAACTCCGCGCTGCTTGCTCGAAACGTGCTGAAATTTGGTGTGGTTGTGTGGCAGGCCACCCTTTATTAATTATGAAATGCACAAGTCTCTAGGACTTTCAGAAGAAAAGTTATTCAAAAATATCTTGTACTTTTTTTTATAGATTTGGTGGTTTCACCATTTCCGAAGGTCGTAGAAGCTCGGGGATGGTCCCAATGGATCGGGCAGAGCCACATTAGTGGAGATGGAACCAACTTCCAAGTCTCTATGACCTTCAGAAAAAAAGTTATTGAACAATATCTTGAACTCCTATAGGTTTTCAGCCCTAACCCTAACCCTAACCACAACCAAAAAATCAAACACTAATCACAACCCTAACCCTACCCCTTCCAAAGGTCGTAGAAGCTCGTGGGTGGTACCAATGGATCGGGCAGAGCCACATTAGTGGAGATGGAACCAACTTCCAAGTCTCTATGACCTTCAGAAAAAAAGTTATTGAACAATATCTTGAACTCCTATAGGTTTTCAGCCCTAACCCTAACCCTAATCACAACCAAAAAATCAAACACTAATCACAACCCTAACCCTACCCCTTCCAAAGGTCGTAGAAGCTCAGGGGTGGTACCAATGGATCGGGCATAGCCACATTAGTGGAGATGGAACCAACTTCCAAGTCTCTATGACCTACAGAAAAAAAGTTATTGAAGAATATCTTGAGCTCCAATGGGTATTCATCCCTAACCCTAACCCTAATAGCAACCCTAACCCTAACCCTAATCACAACCCTAACCCTAATTGCAACCCTAACCCTAACCCTAACCCTAACCCTAATTGCAACCCTAACCCATATTAGGGATTAATTAGAATAACTCCGCGCTGCTTGCTCGAAACATGCTGAAATTTGGTGTGGTTGTGTGGCAGGCCACCCTTTATCAATTATGAAATGCACAAGTCTCTAGGACTTTCAGAAGAAAAGTTATTCAAAAATATCTTGTACTTTTTTTTATAGATTTGGTGGTTTCACCATTTCCGAAGGTCGTAGAAGCTCGGGGATGGTCCCAATGGATCGGGCAGAGCCACATTAGTGGAGATGGAACCAACTTCCAAGTCTCTATGACCTTCAGAAAAAAAGTTATTGAACAATATCTTGAACTCCTATAGGTTTTCAGCCCTAACCCTAACCCTAACCACAACCAAAAAATCAAACACTAATCACAACCCTAACCCTACCCCTTCCAAAGGTCGTAGAAGCTCGTGGGTGGTACCAATGGATCGGGCAGAGCCACATTAGTGGAGATGGAACCAACTTCCAAGTCTCTATGACCTTCAGAAAAAAAGTTATTGAACAATATCTTGAACTCCTATAGGTTTTCAGCCCTAACCCTAACCCTAATCACAACCAAAAAATCAAACACTAATCACAACCCTAACCCTACCCCTTCCAAAGGTCGTAGAAGCTCGGGGGTGGTACCAATGGATCGGGCATAGCCACATTAGTGGAGATGGAACCAACTTCCAAGTCTCTATGACCTACAGAAAAAAAGTTATTGAAGAATATCTTGAGCTCCAATGGGTATTCATCCCTAACCCTAACCCTAATAGCAACCCTAACCCTAATCACAACCCTAACCCTAACCCTAATTGCAACCCTAACCCTAACCCTAACCCTAACCCTAATTGCAACCCTAACCCATATTAGGGATTAATTAGAATAACTCCGCGCTGCTTGCTCGAAACGTGCTGAAATTTGGTGTGGTTGTGTGGCAGGCCACCCTTTATTAATTATGAAATGCACAAGTCTCTAGGACTTTCAGAAGAAAAGTTATTCAAAAATATCTTGTACTTTTTTTTATAGATTTGGTGGTTTCACCATTTCCGAAGGTCGTAGAAGCTCGGGGATGGTCCCAATGGATCGGGCAGAGCCACATTAGTGGAGATGGAACCAACTTCCAAGTCTCTATGACCTTCAGAAAAAAAGTTATTGAACAATATCTTGAACTCCTATAGGTTTTCAGCCCTAACCCTAACCCTAATCACAACCAAAAAATCAAACACTAATCACAACCCTAACCCTACCCCTTCCAAAGGTCGTAGAAGCTCGGGGGTGGTACCAATGGATCGGGCATAGCCACATTAGTGGAGATGGAACCAACTTCCAAGTCTCTATGACCTACAGAAAAAAAGTTATTGAAGAATATCTTGAGCTCCAATGGGTATTCATCCCTAACCCTAACCCTAATAGCAACCCTAACCCTAACCCTAATCACAACCCTAACCCTAACCCTAATTGCAACCCTAACCCTAACCCTAACCCTAATTGCAACCCTAACCCATATTAGGGATTAATTGGAATAACTCCGCGCTGCTTGCTCGAAACGTGCTGAAATTCGGTGTGGTTGTGTGGCAGGCCACACTTTATTAATCATGAAATGCACAAGTCTCTAGGACTTTCAGAAGAAAAGTTATTCAAAAATATCTTGTACTTTTTTTTAATAGATTTGGTGGTTTCACCATTTCCGAAGGTCGTAGAAGCTCGGGGATGGTCCCAATGAATCGGGCAGAGCCACATTAGTGGAGATGGAACCAACTTCCAAGTCTCTATGACCTTCAGAAAAAAAGTTATTGAACAATATATTGAACTCCTATAGGTTTTCAGCCCTAACCCTAACCCTAATCACAACCAAAAAATCAAACACTAATCACAACCCTAACCCTACCCCTTCCAAAGGTCGTAGAAGCTCGGGGGTGGTACCAATGGATCGGGCATAGCCACATTAGTGGGGATGGAACCAACTTCCAAGTCTCTATGACCTACAGAAAAAAAGTTATTGAAGAATATCTTGAGCTCCAATGGGTATTCATCCCTAACCCTAACCCTAATAGCAACCCTAACCCTAACCCTAACCCTAATTGCAACCCTAACCCTAACCCTAATTGCAACCCTAACCCATATTAGGGATTAATTGGAATAACTCCGCGCTGCTTGCTCGAAACGTGCTGAAATTCGGTGTGGTTGTGTGGCAGGCCACACTTTATTAATCATGAAATGCACAAGTCTCTAGGACTTTCAGAAGAAAAGTTATTCAAAAATATCTTGTACTTTTTTTAAATAGATTTGGTGGTTTCACCATTTCCGAAGGTCGTAGAAGCTCGGGGATGGTCCCAATGGATCGGGCAGAGCCACATTAGTGGAGATGGAACCAACTTCCAAGTCTCTATGACCTTCAGAAAAAAAGTTATTGAACAATATCTTGAACTCCTATAGGTTTTCAGCCCTAACCCTAACCCTAATCACAACCAAAAAATCAAACACTAATCACAACCCTAACCCTACCCCTTCCAAAGGTCGTAGAAGCTCGGGGGTGGTACCAATGGATCGGGCATAGCCACATTAGTGGAGATGGAACCAACTTCCAAGTCTCTATGACCTACAGAAAAAAAGTTATTGAAGAATATCTTGAGCTCCAATGGGTATTCATCCCTAACCCTAACCCTAATAGCAACCCTAACCCTAACCCTAATCACAACCCTAACCCTAATTGCAACCCTAACCCTAACCCTAACCCTAATTGCAACCCTAACCCATATTAGGGATTAATTGGAATAACTCCGCGCTGCTTGCTCGAAACGTGCTGAAATTCGGTGTGGTTGTGTGGCAGGCCACACTTTATTAATCATGAAATGCACAAGTCTCTAGGACTTTCAGAAGAAAAGTTATTCAAAAATATCTTGTACTTTTTTTTAATAGATTTGGTGGTTTCACCATTTCCGAAGGTCGTAGAAGCTCGGGGATGGTCCCAATGAATCGGGCAGAGCCACATTAGTGGAGATGGAACCAACTTCCAAGTCTCTATGACCTTCAGAAAAAAAGTTATTGAACAATATCTTGAACTCCTATAGGTTTTCAGCCCTAACCCTAACCCTAATCACAACCAAAAAATCAAACACTAATCACAACCCTAACCCTACCCCTTCCAAAGGTCGTAGAAGCTCGGGGGTGGTACCAATGGATCGGGCATAGCCACATTAGTGGGGATGGAACCAACTTCCAAGTCTCTATGACCTACAGAAAAAAAGTTATTGAAGAATATCTTGAGCTCCAATGGGTATTCATCCCTAACCCTAACTCTAATAGCAACCCTAACCCTAACCCTAATCACAACCCTAACCCTAACCCTAACCCTAATTGCAACCCTAACCCATATTAGGGATTAATTGGAATAACTCCGCGCTGCTTGCTCGAAACGTGCTGAAATTCGGTGTGGTTGTGTGGCAGGCCACACTTTATTAATCATGAAATGCACAAGTCTCTAGGACTTTCAGAAGAAAAGTTATTCAAAAATATCTTGTACTTTTTTTAAATAGATTTGGTGGTTTCACCATTTCCGAAGGTCGTAGAAGCTCGGGGATGGTCCCAATGGATCGGGCAGAGCCACATTAGTGGAGATGGAACCAACTTCCAAGTCTCTATGACCTTCAGAAAAAAAGTTATTGAACAATATCTTGAACTCCTATAGGTTTTCAGCCCTAACCCTAACCCTAATCACAACCAAAAAATCAAACACTAATCACAACCCTAACCCTACCCCTTCCAAAGGTCGTAGAAGCTCGGGGGTGGTACCAATGGATCGGGCATAGCCACATTAGTGGAGATGGAACCAACTTCCAAGTCTCTATGACCTACAGAAAAAAAGTTATTGAAGAATATCTTGAGCTCCAATGGGTATTCATCCCTAACCCTAACCCTAATAGCAACCCTAACCCTAACCCTAATCACAACCCTAACCCTAACCCTAATTGCAACCCTAACCCTAACCCTAACCCTAATTGCAACCCTAACCCATATTAGGGATTAATTGGAATAACTCCGCGCTGCTTGCTCGAAACGTGCTGAAATTCGGTGTGGTTGTGTGGCAGGCCACACTTTATTAATCATGAAATGCACAAGTCTCTAGGACTTTCAGAAGAAAAGTTATTCAAAAATATCTTGTACTTTTTTTTAATAGATTTGGTGGTTTCACCATTTCCGAAGGTCGTAGAAGCTCGGGGATGGTCCCAATGAATCGGGCAGAGCCACATTAGTGGAGATGGAACCAACTTCCAAGTCTCTATGACCTTCAGAAAAAAAGTTATTGAACAATATCTTGAACTCCTATAGGTTTTCAGCCCTAACCCTAACCCTAATCACAACCAAAAAATCAAACACTAATCACAACCCTAACCCTACCCCTTCCAAAGGTCGTAGAAGCTCGGGGGTGGTACCAATGGATCGGGCATAGCCACATTAGTGGGGATGGAACAAACTTCCAAGTCTCTATGACCTACAGAAAAAAAGTTATTGAAGAATATCTTGAGCTCCAATGGGTATTCATCCCTAACCCTAACTCTAATAGCAACCCTAACCCTAACCCTAATCACAACCCTAACCCTAACCCTAACCCTAATTGCAACCCTAACCCATATTAGGGATTAATTGGAATAACTCCGCGCTGCTTGCTCGAAACGTGCTGAAATTCGGTGTGGTTGTGTGGCAGGCCACACTTTATTAATCATGAAATGCACAAGTCTCTAGGACTTTCAGAAGAAAAGTTATTCAAAAATATCTTGTACTTTTTTTAAATAGATTTGGTGGTTTCACCATTTCCGAAGGTCGTAGAAGCTCGGGGATGGTCCCAATGGATCGGGCAGAGCCACATTAGTGGAGATGGAACCAACTTCCAAGTCTCTATGACCTTCAGAAAAAAAGTTATTGAACAATATCTTGAACTCCTATAGGTTTTCAGCCCTAACCCTAACCCTAATCACAACCAAAAAATCAAACACTAATCACAACCCTAACCCTACCCCTTCCAAAGGTCGTAGAAGCTCGGGGGTGGTACCAATGGATCGGGCATAGCCACATTAGTGGAGATGGAACCAACTTCCAAGTCTCTATGACCTACAGAAAAAAAGTTATTGAAGAATATCTTGAGCTCCAATGGGTATTCATCCCTAACCCTAACCCTAATAGCAACCCTAACCCTAACCCTAATCACAACCCTAACCCTAACCCTAATTGCAACCCTAACCCTAACCCTAACCCTAATTGCAACCCTAACCCATATTAGGGATTAATTGGAATAACTCCGCGCTGCTTGCTCGAAACGTGCTGAAATTCGGTGTGGTTGTGTGGCAGGCCACACTTTATTAATCATGAAATGCACAAGTCTCTAGGACTTTCAGAAGAAAAGTTATTCAAAAATATCTTGTACTTTTTTTAAATAGATTTGGTGGTTTCACCATTTCCGAAGGTCGTAGAAGCTCGGAGATGGTCCCAATGGATCGGGCAGAGCCACATTAGTGGAGATGGAACCAACTTCCAAGTCTCTATGACCTACAGAAAAAAAGTTATTGAAGAATATCTTGAGCTCCAATGGGTATTCATCCCTAACCCTAACCCTAATAGCAACCCTAACCCTAACCCTAATCACAACCCTAACCCTAACCCTAACCCTAACCCTAATTGCAACCCTAACCCATATTAGGGATTAATTGGAATAACTCCGCGCCGCTTGCTCAAAACGTGCTGAAATTCGGTGTGGTTGTGTGGCAGGCCACACTTTATTAATCATGAAATGCACAAGTCTCTAGGACTTTCAGAAGAAAAGTTATTCAAAAATATCTTGTACTTTTTTTAAATAGATTTGGTGGTTTCACCATTTCCGAAGGTCGTAGAAGCTCGGGGATGGTCCCAATGGATCGGGCAGAGCCACATTAGTGGAGATGGAACCAACTTCCAAGTCTCTATGACCTTCAGAAAAAAAGTTATTGAACAATATCTTGAACTCCTATAGGTTTTCAGCCCTAACCCTAACCCTAATCACAACCAAAAAATCAAACACTAATCACAACCCTAACCCTACCCCTTCCAAAGGTCGTAGAAGCTCGGGGTGGTACCAATGGATCGGGCATAGCCACATTAGTGGAGATGGAACCAACTTCCAAGTCTCTATGACCTACAGAAAAAAAGTTATTGAAGAATATCTTGAGCTCCAATGGGTATTCATCCCTAACCCTAACCCTAATAGCAACCCTAACCCTAACCCTAATCACAACCCTAACCCTAACCCTAACCCTAACCCTAATTGCAACCCTAACCCATATTAGGGATTAATTGGAATAACTCCGCGCCGCTTGCTCGAAACGTGCTGAAATTCGGTGTGGTTGTGTGGCAGGCCACACTTTATTAATCATGAAATGCACAAGTCTCTAGGACTTTCAGAAGAAAAGTTATTCAAAAATATCTTGTACTTTTTTTAAATAGATTTGGTGGTTTCACCATTTCCGAAGGTCGTAGAAGCTCGGGGATGGTCCCAATGGATCGGGCAGAGCCACATTAGTGGAGATGGAACCAACTTCCAAGTCTCTATGACCTTCAGAAAAAAAGTTATTGAACAATATCTTGAACTCCTATAGGTTTTCAGCCCTAACCCTAACCCTAATCACAACCAAAAAATCAAACACTAATCACAACCCTAACCCTACCCCTTCCAAAGGTCGTAGAAGCTCGGGGGTGGTACCAATGGATCGGGCATAGCCACATTAGTGGAGATGGAACCAACTTCCAAGTCTCTATGACCTACAGAAAAAAAGTTATTGAAGAATATCTTGAGCTCCAATGGGTATTCATCCCTAACCCTAACCCTAATAGCAACCCTAACCCTAACCCTAACCACAACCTTAACCCTAACCCTAATTGCAACCCTAACCCTAACCCTAACCCTAACCCTAATTGCAACCCTAACCCATATTAGGGATTAATTGGAATAACTCCGCGCCGCTTGCTCGAAACGTGCTGAAATTCGGTGTGGTTGTGTGGCAGGCCACACTTTATTAATCATGAAATGCACAAGTCTCTAGGACTTTCAGAAGAAAAGTTATTCAAAAATATCTTGTACTTTTTTTTAATAGATTTGGTGGTTTCACCATTTCCGAAGGTCGTAGAAGCTCGGGGATGGTCCCAATGGATCGGGCAGAGCCACATTAGTGGAGATGGAACCAACTTCCAAGTCTCTATGACCTTCAGAAAAAAAGTTATTGAACAATATCTTGAACTCCTATAGGTTTTCAGCCCTAACCCTAACCCTAATCACAACCAAAAAATCAAACACTAATCACAACCCTAACCCTACCCCTTCCAAAGGTCGTAGAAGCTCAGGGGTGGTACCAATGGATCGGGCATAGCCACATTAGTGGAGATGGAACCAACTTCCAAGTCTCTATGACCTACAGAAAAAAAGTTATTGAAGAATATCTTGAGCTCCAATGGGTATTCATCCCTAACCCTAACCCTAATAGCAACCCTAACCCTAACCCTAATCACAACCCTAACCCTAATTGCAACCCTAACCCTAACCCTAACCCTAACCCTAATTGCAACCCTAACCCTAACCCTAACCCTAACCCTAATTGCAACCCTAACCCATATTAGGGATTAATTAGAATAACTCCGCGCTGCTTGCTCGAAACGTGCTGAAATTTGGTGTGGTTGTGTGGCAGGCCACCCTTTATTAATTATGAAATGCACAAGTCTCTAGGACTTTCAGAAGAAAAGTTATTCAAAAATATCTTGTACTTTTTTTTATAGATTTGGTGGTTTCACCATTTCCGAAGGTCGTAGAAGCTCGGGGATGGTCCCAATGGATCGGGCAGAGCCACATTAGTGGAGATGGAACCAACTTCCAAGTCTCTATGACCTTCAGAAAAAAAGTTATTGAACAATATCTTGAACTCCTATAGGTTTTCAGCCCTAACCCTAACCCTAATCACAACCAAAAAATCAAACACTAATCACAACCCTAACCCTACCCCTTCCAAAGGTCGTAGAAGCTCGGGGGTGGTACCAATGGATCGGGCATAGCCACATTAGTGGAGATGGAACCAACTTCCAAGTCTCTATGACCTACAGAAAAAAAGTTATTGAAGAATATCTTGAGCTCCAATGGGTATTCATCCCTAACCCTAACCCTAATAGCAACCCTAACCCTAACCCTAATCACAACCCTAACCCTAACCCTAATTGCAACCCTAACCCTAACCCTAACCCTAATTGCAACCCTAACCCATATTAGGGATTAATTGGAATAACTCCGCGCTGCTTGCTCGAAACGTGCTGAAATTCGGTGTGGTTGTGTGGCAGGCCACACTTTATTAATCATGAAATGCACAAGTCTCTAGGACTTTCAGAAGAAAAGTTATTCAAAAATATCTTGTACTTTTTTTTATAGATTTGGTGGTTTCACCATTTCCGAAGGTCGTAGAAGCTCGGGGATGGTCCCAATGGATCGGGCAGAGCCACATTAGTGGAGATGGAACCAACTTCCAAGTCTCTATGACCTTCAGAAAAAAAGTTATTGAACAATATCTTGAACTCCTATAGGTTTTCAGCCCTAACCCTAACCCTAATCACAACCAAAAAATCAAACACTAATCACAACCCTAACCCTACCCCTTCCAAAGGTCGTAGAAGCTCGGGGGTGGTACCAATGGATCGGGCATAGCCACATTAGTGGAGATGGAACCAACTTCCAAGTCTCTATGACCTACAGAAAAAAAGTTATTGAAGAATATCTTGAGCTCCAATGGGTATTCATCCCTAACCCTAACCCTAATAGCAACCCTAACCCTAACCCTAATCACAACCCTAACCCTAACCCTAATTGCAACCCTAACCCTAACCCTAACCCTAATTGCAACCCTAACCCATATTAGGGATTAATTGGAATAACTCCGCGCTGCTTGCTCGAAACGTGCTGAAATTCGGTGTGGTTGTGTGGCAGGCCACACTTTATTAATCATGAAATGCACAAGTCTCTAGGACTTTCAGAAGAAAAGTTATTCAAAAATATCTTGTACTTTTTTTTAATAGATTTGGTGGTTTCACCATTTCCGAAGGTCGTAGAAGCTCGGGGATGGTCCCAATGAATCGGGCAGAGCCACATTAGTGGAGATGGAACCAACTTCCAAGTCTCTATGACCTTCAGAAAAAAAGTTATTGAACAATATATTGAACTCCTATAGGTTTTCAGCCCTAACCCTAACCCTAATCACAACCAAAAAATCAAACACTAATCACAACCCTAACCCTACCCCTTCCAAAGGTCGTAGAAGCTCGGGGGTGGTACCAATGGATCGGGCATAGCCACATTAGTGGGGATGGAACCAACTTCCAAGTCTCTATGACCTACAGAAAAAAAGTTATTGAAGAATATCTTGAGCTCCAATGGGTATTCATCCCTAACCCTAACCCTAATAGCAACCCTAACCCTAACCCTAACCCTAATTGCAACCCTAACCCTAACCCTAATTGCAACCCTAACCCATATTAGGGATTAATTGGAATAACTCCGCGCTGCTTGCTCGAAACGTGCTGAAATTCGGTGTGGTTGTGTGGCAGGCCACACTTTATTAATCATGAAATGCACAAGTCTCTAGGACTTTCAGAAGAAAAGTTATTCAAAAATATCTTGTACTTTTTTTAAATAGATTTGGTGGTTTCACCATTTCCGAAGGTCGTAGAAGCTCGGGGATGGTCCCAATGGATCGGGCAGAGCCACATTAGTGGAGATGGAACCAACTTCCAAGTCTCTATGACCTTCAGAAAAAAAGTTATTGAACAATATCTTGAACTCCTATAGGTTTTCAGCCCTAACCCTAACCCTAATCACAACCAAAAAATCAAACACTAATCACAACCCTAACCCTACCCCTTCCAAAGGTCGTAGAAGCTCGGGGGTGGTACCAATGGATCGGGCATAGCCACATTAGTGGAGATGGAACCAACTTCCAAGTCTCTATGACCTACAGAAAAAAAGTTATTGAAGAATATCTTGAGCTCCAATGGGTATTCATCCCTAACCCTAACCCTAATAGCAACCCTAACCCTAACCCTAATCACAACCCTAACCCTAATTGCAACCCTAACCCTAACCCTAACCCTAATTGCAACCCTAACCCATATTAGGGATTAATTGGAATAACTCCGCGCTGCTTGCTCGAAACGTGCTGAAATTCGGTGTGGTTGTGTGGCAGGCCACACTTTATTAATCATGAAATGCACAAGTCTCTAGGACTTTCAGAAGAAAAGTTATTCAAAAATATCTTGTACTTTTTTTTAATAGATTTGGTGGTTTCACCATTTCCGAAGGTCGTAGAAGCTCGGGGATGGTCCCAATGAATCGGGCAGAGCCACATTAGTGGAGATGGAACCAACTTCCAAGTCTCTATGACCTTCAGAAAAAAAGTTATTGAACAATATCTTGAACTCCTATAGGTTTTCAGCCCTAACCCTAACCCTAATCACAACCAAAAAATCAAACACTAATCACAACCCTAACCCTACCCCTTCCAAAGGTCGTAGAAGCTCGGGGGTGGTACCAATGGATCGGGCATAGCCACATTAGTGGGGATGGAACCAACTTCCAAGTCTCTATGACCTACAGAAAAAAAGTTATTGAAGAATATCTTGAGCTCCAATGGGTATTCATCCCTAACCCTAACTCTAATAGCAACCCTAACCCTAACCCTAATCACAACCCTAACCCTAACCCTAACCCTAATTGCAACCCTAACCCATATTAGGGATTAATTGGAATAACTCCGCGCTGCTTGCTCGAAACGTGCTGAAATTCGGTGTGGTTGTGTGGCAGGCCACACTTTATTAATCATGAAATGCACAAGTCTCTAGGACTTTCAGAAGAAAAGTTATTCAAAAATATCTTGTACTTTTTTTAAATAGATTTGGTGGTTTCACCATTTCCGAAGGTCGTAGAAGCTCGGGGATGGTCCCAATGGATCGGGCAGAGCCACATTAGTGGAGATGGAACCAACTTCCAAGTCTCTATGACCTTCAGAAAAAAAGTTATTGAACAATATCTTGAACTCCTATAGGTTTTCAGCCCTAACCCTAACCCTAATCACAACCAAAAAATCAAACACTAATCACAACCCTAACCCTACCCCTTCCAAAGGTCGTAGAAGCTCGGGGGTGGTACCAATGGATCGGGCATAGCCACATTAGTGGAGATGGAACCAACTTCCAAGTCTCTATGACCTACAGAAAAAAAGTTATTGAAGAATATCTTGAGCTCCAATGGGTATTCATCCCTAACCCTAACCCTAATAGCAACCCTAACCCTAACCCTAATCACAACCCTAACCCTAACCCTAATTGCAACCCTAACCCTAACCCTAACCCTAATTGCAACCCTAACCCATATTAGGGATTAATTGGAATAACTCCGCGCTGCTTGCTCGAAACGTGCTGAAATTCGGTGTGGTTGTGTGGCAGGCCACACTTTATTAATCATGAAATGCACAAGTCTCTAGGACTTTCAGAAGAAAAGTTATTCAAAAATATCTTGTACTTTTTTTTAATAGATTTGGTGGTTTCACCATTTCCGAAGGTCGTAGAAGCTCGGGGATGGTCCCAATGAATCGGGCAGAGCCACATTAGTGGAGATGGAACCAACTTCCAAGTCTCTATGACCTTCAGAAAAAAAGTTATTGAACAATATCTTGAACTCCTATAGGTTTTCAGCCCTAACCCTAACCCTAATCACAACCAAAAAATCAAACACTAATCACAACCCTAACCCTACCCCTTCCAAAGGTCGTAGAAGCTCGGGGGTGGTACCAATGGATCGGGCATAGCCACATTAGTGGGGATGGAACCAACTTCCAAGTCTCTATGACCTACAGAAAAAAAGTTATTGAAGAATATCTTGAGCTCCAATGGGTATTCATCCCTAACCCTAACTCTAATAGCAACCCTAACCCTAACCCTAATCACAACCCTAACCCTAACCCTAACCCTAATTGCAACCCTAACCCATATTAGGGATTAATTGGAATAACTCCGCGCTGCTTGCTCGAAACGTGCTGAAATTCGGTGTGGTTGTGTGGCAGGCCACACTTTATTAATCATGAAATGCACAAGTCTCTAGGACTTTCAGAAGAAAAGTTATTCAAAAATATCTTGTACTTTTTTTAAATAGATTTGGTGGTTTCACCATTTCCGAAGGTCGTAGAAGCTCGGGGATGGTCCCAATGGATCGGGCAGAGCCACATTAGTGGAGATGGAACCAACTTCCAAGTCTCTATGACCTTCAGAAAAAAAGTTATTGAACAATATCTTGAACTCCTATAGGTTTTCAGCCCTAACCCTAACCCTAATCACAACCAAAAAATCAAACACTAATCACAACCCTAACCCTACCCCTTCCAAAGGTCGTAGAAGCTCGGGGGTGGTACCAATGGATCGGGCATAGCCACATTAGTGGAGATGGAACCAACTTCCAAGTCTCTATGACCTACAGAAAAAAAGTTATTGAAGAATATCTTGAGCTCCAATGGGTATTCATCCCTAACCCTAACCCTAATAGCAACCCTAACCCTAACCCTAATCACAACCCTAACCCTAACCCTAATTGCAACCCTAACCCTAACCCTAACCCTAATTGCAACCCTAACCCATATTAGGGATTAATTGGAATAACTCCGCGCTGCTTGCTCGAAACGTGCTGAAATTCGGTGTGGTTGTGTGGCAGGCCACACTTTATTAATCATGAAATGCACAAGTCTCTAGGACTTTCAGAAGAAAAGTTATTCAAAAATATCTTGTACTTTTTTTAAATAGATTTGGTGGTTTCACCATTTCCGAAGGTCGTAGAAGCTCGGAGATGGTCCCAATGGATCGGGCAGAGCCACATTAGTGGAGATGGAACCAACTTCCAAGTCTCTATGACCTACAGAAAAAAAGTTATTGAAGAATATCTTGAGCTCCAATGGGTATTCATCCCTAACCCTAACCCTAATAGCAACCCTAACCCTAACCCTAATCACAACCCTAACCCTAACCCTAACCCTAACCCTAATTGCAACCCTAACCCATATTAGGGATTAATTGGAATAACTCCGCGCCGCTTGCTCAAAACGTGCTGAAATTCGGTGTGGTTGTGTGGCAGGCCACACTTTATTAATCATGAAATGCACAAGTCTCTAGGACTTTCAGAAGAAAAGTTATTCAAAAATATCTTGTACTTTTTTTAAATAGATTTGGTGGTTTCACCATTTCCGAAGGTCGTAGAAGCTCGGGGATGGTCCCAATGGATCGGGCAGAGCCACATTAGTGGAGATGGAACCAACTTCCAAGTCTCTATGACCTTCAGAAAAAAAGTTATTGAACAATATCTTGAACTCCTATAGGTTTTCAGCCCTAACCCTAACCCTAATCACAACCAAAAAATCAAACACTAATCACAACCCTAACCCTACCCCTTCCAAAGGTCGTAGAAGCTCGGGGTGGTACCAATGGATCGGGCATAGCCACATTAGTGGAGATGGAACCAACTTCCAAGTCTCTATGACCTACAGAAAAAAAGTTATTGAAGAATATCTTGAGCTCCAATGGGTATTCATCCCTAACCCTAACCCTAATAGCAACCCTAACCCTAACCCTAACCACAACCTTAACCCTAACCCTAATTGCAACCCTAACCCTAACCCTAACCCTAACCCTAATTGCAACCCTAACCCATATTAGGGATTAATTGGAATAACTCCGCGCCGCTTGCTCGAAACGTGCTGAAATTCGGTGTGGTTGTGTGGCAGGCCACACTTTATTAATCATGAAATGCACAAGTCTCTAGGACTTTCAGAAGAAAAGTTATTCAAAAATATCTTGTACTTTTTTTTAATAGATTTGGTGGTTTCACCATTTCCGAAGGTCGTAGAAGCTCGGGGATGGTCCCAATGGATCGGGCAGAGCCACATTAGTGGAGATGGAACCAACTTCCAAGTCTCTATGACCTTCAGAAAAAAAGTTATTGAACAATATCTTGAACTCCTATAGGTTTTCAGCCCTAACCCTAACCCTAATCACAACCAAAAAATCAAACACTAATCACAACCCTAACCCTACCCCTTCCAAAGGTCGTAGAAGCTCGGGGGTGGTACCAATGGATCGGGCATAGCCACATTAGTGGAGATGGAACCAACTTCCAAGTCTCTATGACCTACAGAAAAAAAGTTATTGAAGAATATCTTGAGCTCCAATGGGTATTCATCCCTAACCCTAACCCTAATAGCAACCCTAACCCTAACCCTAATCACAACCCTAACCCTAACCCTAATTGCAACCCTAACCCATATTAGGGATTAATTGGAATAACTCCGCGCTGCTTGCTCGAAACGTGCTGAAATTCGGTGTGGTTGTGTGGCAGGCCACCCTTTATTAATCATGAAATGCACAAGTCTCTAGGACTTTCAGAAGAAAAGTTATTCAAAAATATCTTGTACTTTTTTTTTATAGATTTGGTGGTTTCACCATTTCCGAAGGTCATAGAAGCTCGGGGATGGTCCCAATGGATCGGGCAGAGCCACATTAGTGGAGATGGAACCAACTTCCAAGTCTCTATGACCTTCAGAAAAAAAGTTATTGAACAATATCTTGAACTCCTATAGGTTTTCAGCCCTAACCCTAATCCTAATCACAACCAAAAAATCAAACACTAATCACAACCCTAACCCTACCCCTTCCAAAGGTCGTAGAAGCTCGGGGGTGGTACCAATGGATCGGGCATAGCCACATTAGTGGAGATGGAACCAACTTCCAAGTCTCTATGACCTACAGAAAAAAAGTTATTGAAGAATATCTTGAGCTCCAATGGGTATTCATCCCTAACCCTAACCCTAATAGCAACCCTAACCCTAACCCTAATCACAACCCTAACCCTAACCCTAATTGCAACCCTAACCCTAACCCTAACCCTAACCCTAATTGCAACCCTAACCCATATTAGGGATTAATTGGAATAACTCCGCGCCGCTTGCTCGAAACGTGCTGAAATTCGGTGTGGTTGTGTGGCAGGCCACACTTTATTAATCATGAAATGCACAAGTCTCTAGGACTTTCAGAAGAAAAGTTATTCAAAAATATCTTGTACTTTTTTTAAATAGATTTGGTGGTTTCACCATTTCCGAAGGTCGTAGAAGCTCGGGGATGGTCCCAATGGATCGGGCAGAGCCACATTAGTGGAGATGGAACCAACTTCCAAGTCTCTATGACCTTCAGAAAAAAAGTTATTGAACAATATCTTGAACTCCTATAGGTTTTCAGCCCTAACCCTAACCCTAATCACAACCAAAAAATCAAACACTAATCACAACCCTAACCCTACCCCTTCCAAAGGTCGTAGAAGCTCGGGGGGGGTACCAATGGATCGGGCATAGCCACATTAGTGGAGATGGAACCAACTTCCAAGTCTCTATGACCTACAGAAAAAAAGTTATTGAAGAATATCTTGAGCTCCAATTGGTATTCATCCCTAACCCTAACCCTAATAGCAACCCTAACCCTAATCACAACCCTAACCCTAACCCTAATTGCAACCCTAACCCTAACCCTAACCCTAATTGCAACCCTAACCCATATTAGGGATTAATTAGAATAACTCCGCGCTGCTTGCTCGAAACGTGCTGAAATTCGGTGTGGTTGTGTGGCAGGCCACACTTTATTAATCATGTAATGCACAAGTCTCTAGGACTTTCAGAAGAAAAGTTATTCAAAAATATCTTGTACTTTTTTTAAATAGATTTGGTGGTTTCACCATTTTCGAAGGTCGTAGAAGCTCGGGGATGGTCCCAATGGATCGGGCAGAGCCACATTAGTGGAGATGGAACCAACTTCCAAGTCTCTATGACCTTCAGAAAAAAAGTTATTGAACAATATCTTGAACTCCTATAGGTTTTCAGCCCTAACCCTAACCCTAACCACAACCAAAAAATCAAACACTAATCACAACCCTAACCCTACCCCTTCCAAAGGTCGTAGAAGCTCGGGGGTGGTACCAATGGATCGGGCATAGCCACATTAGTGGAGATGGAACCAACTTCCAAGTCTCTATGACCTACAGAAAAAAAGTTATTGAAGAATATCTTGAGCTCCAATGGGTATTCATCCCTAACCCTAACCCTAATAGCAACCCTAACCCTAACCCTAATCACAACCCTAACCCTAACCCTAATTGCAACCCTAACCCTAACCCTAACCCTAACCCTAATTGCAACCCTAACCCATATTAGGGATTAATTAGAATAACTCCGCGCTGCTTGCTCGAAACGTGCTGAAATTTGGTGTGGTTGTGTGGCAGGCCACCCTTTATTAATTATGAAATGCACAAGTCTCTAGGACTTTCAGAAGAAAAGTTATTCAAAAATATCTTGTACTTTTTTTTATAGATTTGGTGGTTTCACCATTTCCGAAGGTCGTAGAAGCTCGGGGATGGTCCCAATGGATCAGGCAGAGCCACATTAGTGGAGATGGAACCAACTTCCAAGTCTCTATGACCTTCAGAAAAAAAGTTATTGAACAATATCTTGAACTCCTATAGGTTTTCAGCCCTAACCCTAACCCTAATCACAACCAAAAAATCAAACACTAATCACAACCCTAACCCTACCCCTTCCAAAGGTCGTAGAAGCTCGGGGGTGGTACCAATGGATCGGGCATAGCCACATTAGTGGAGATGGAACCAACTTCCAAGTCTCTATGACCTACAGAAAAAAAGTTATTGAAGAATATCTTGAGCTCCAATGGGTATTCATCCCTAACCCTAACCCTAATAGCAACCCTAACCCTAACCCTAATCACAACCCTAACCCTAATTGCAACCCTAACCCTAACCCTAACCCTAACCCTAATTGCAACCCTAACCCATATTAGGGATTAATTAGAATAACTCTGCGCTGCTTGCTCGAAACATGCTGAAATTTGGTGTGGTTGTGTGGCAGGCCACCCTTTATTAATTATGAAATGCACAAGTCTCTAGGACTTTCAGAAGAAAAGTTATTCAAAAATATCTTGTACTTTTTTTTATAGATTTGGTGGTTTCACCATTTCCGAAGGTCGTAGAAGCTCAGGGATGGTCCCAATGGATCGGGCAGAGCCACATTAGTGGAGATGGAACCAACTTCCAAGTCTCTATGACCTTCAGAAAAAAAGTTATTGAACAATATCTTGAACTCCTATAGGTTTTCAGCCCTAACCCTAACCCTAACCACAACCAAAAAATCAAACACTAATCACAACCCTAACCCTACCCCTTCCAAAGGTCGTAGAAGCTCGTGGGTGGTACCAATGGATCGGGCAGAGCCACATTAGTGGAGATGGAACCAACTTCCAAGTCTCTATGACCTTCAGAAAAAAAGTTATTGAACAATATCTTGAACTCCTATAGGTTTTCAGCCCTAACCCTAACCCTAATCACAACCAAAAAATCAAACACTAATCACAACCCTAACCCTACCCCTTCCAAAGGTCGTAGAAGCTCAGGGGTGGTACCAATGGATCGGGCATAGCCACATTAGTGGAGATGGAACCAACTTCCAAGTCTCTATGACCTACAGAAAAAAAGTTATTGAAGAATATCTTGAGCTCCAATGGGTATTCATCCCTAACCCTAACCCTAATAGCAACCCTAACCCTAACCCTAATCACAACCCTAACCCTAATTGCAACCCTAACCCTAACCCTAACCCTAACCCTAATTGCAACCCTAACCCATATTAGGGATTAATTAGAATAACTCCGCGCTGCTTGCTCGAAACATGCTGAAATTTGGTGTGGTTGTGTGGCAGGCCACCCTTTATTAATTATGAAATGCACAAGTCTCTAGGACTTTCAGAAGAAAAGTTATTCAAAAATATCTTGTACTTTTTTTTATAGATTTGGTGGTTTCACCATTTCCGAAGGTCGTAGAAGCTCGGGGATGGTCCCAATGGATCGGGCAGAGCCACATTAGTGGAGATGGAACCAACTTCCAAGTCTCTATGACCTTCAGAAAAAAAGTTATTGAACAATATCTTGAACTCCTATAGGTTTTCAGCCCTAACCCTAACCCTAACCACAACCAAAAAATCAAACACTAATCACAACCCTAACCCTACCCCTTCCAAAGGTCGTAGAAGCTCGTGGGTGGTACCAATGGATCGGGCAGAGCCACATTAGTGGAGATGGAACCAACTTCCAAGTCTCTATGACCTTCAGAAAAAAAGTTATTGAACAATATCTTGAACTCCTATAGGTTTTCAGCCCTAACCCTAACCCTAATCACAACCAAAAAATCAAACACTAATCACAACCCTAACCCTACCCCTTCCAAAGGTCGTAGAAGCTCGGGGGTGGTACCAATGGATCGGGCATAGCCACATTAGTGGAGATGGAACCAACTTCCAAGTCTCTATGACCTACAGAAAAAAAGTTATTGAAGAATATCTTGAGCTCCAATGGGTATTCATCCCTAACCCTAACCCTAATAGCAACCCTAACCCTAATCACAACCCTAACCCTAACCCTAATTGCAACCCTAACCCTAACCCTAACCCTAACCCTAATTGCAACCCTAACCCATATTAGGGATTAATTAGAATAACTCCGCGCTGCTTGCTCGAAACGTGCTGAAATTTGGTGTGGTTGTGTGGCAGGCCACCCTTTATTAATTATGAAATGCACAAGTCTCTAGGACTTTCAGAAGAAAAGTTATTCAAAAATATCTTGTACTTTTTTTTATAGATTTGGTGGTTTCACCATTTCCGAAGGTCGTAGAAGCTCGGGGATGGTCCCAATGGATCGGGCAGAGCCACATTAGTGGAGATGGAACCAACTTCCAAGTCTCTATGACCTTCAGAAAAAAAGTTATTGAACAATATCTTGAACTCCTATAGGTTTTCAGCCCTAACCCTAACCCTAATCACAACCAAAAAATCAAACACTAATCACAACCCTAACCCTACCCCTTCCAAAGGTCGTAGAAGCTCGGGGGTGGTACCAATGGATCGGGCATAGCCACATTAGTGGAGATGGAACCAACTTCCAAGTCTCTATGACCTACAGAAAAAAAGTTATTGAAGAATATCTTGAGCTCCAATGGGTATTCATCCCTAACCCTAACCCTAATAGCAACCCTAACCCTAACCCTAATCACAACCCTAACCCTAACCCTAATTGCAACCCTAACCCTAACCCTAACCCTAATTGCAACCCTAACCCATATTAGGGATTAATTAGAATAACTCCGCGCTGCTTGCTCGAAACGTGCTGAAATTCGGTGTGGTTGTGTGGCAGGCCACACTTTATTAATCATGAAATGCACAAGTCTCTAGGACTTTCAGAAGAAAAGTTATTCAAAAATATCTTGTACTTTTTTTTATAGATTTGGTGGTTTCACCATTTCCGAAGGTCGTAGAAGCTCGGGGATGGTCCCAATGGATCGGGCAGAGCCACATTAGTGGAGATGGAACCAACTTCCAAGTCTCTATGACCTTCAGAAAAAAAGTTATTGAACAATATCGTGAACTCCTATAGGTTTTCAGCCCTAACCCTAACCCTAACCACAACCAAAAAATCAAACACTAATCACAACCCTAACCCTACCCCTTCCAAAGGTCGTAGAAGCTCGGGGGTGGTACCAATGGATCGGGCATAGCCACATTAGTGGAGATGGAACCAACTTCCAAGTCTCTATGACCTACAGAAAAAAAGTTATTGAAGAATATCTTGAGCTCCAATGGGTATTCATCCCTAACCCTAACCCTAATAGCAACCCTAACCCTAATCACAACCCTAACCCTAACCCTAATTGCAACCCTAACCCTAACCCTAACCCTAATTGCAACCCTAACCCATATTAGGGATTAATTAGAATAACTCCGCGCTGCTTGCTCGAAACGTGCTGAAATTCGGTGTGGTTGTGTGGCAGGCCACACTTTATTAATCATGAAATGCACAAGTCTCTAGGACTTTCAGAAGAAAAGTTATTCAAAAATATCTTGTACTTTTTTTTATAGATTTGGTGGTTTCACCATTTCCGAAGGTCGTAGAAGCTCGGGGATGGTCCCAATGGATCGGGCAGAGCCACATTAGTGGAGATGGAACCAACTTCCAAGTCTCTATGACCTTCAGAAAAAAAGTTATTGAACAATATCGTGAACTCCTATAGGTTTTCAGCCCTCACCCTAACCCTAACCACAACCAAAAAATCAAACACTAATCACAACCCTAACCCTACCCCTTCCAAAGGTCGTAGAAGCTCGGGGGTGGTACCAATGGATCGGGCATAGCCACATTAGTGGAGATGGAACCAACTTCCAAGTCTCTATGACCTACAGAAAAAAAGTTATTGAAGAATATCTTGAGCTCCAATTGGTATTCATCCCTAACCCTAACCCTAATAGCAACCCTAACCCTAATCACAACCCTAACCCTAACCCTAATTGCAACCCTAACCCTAACCCTAACCCTAATTGCAACCCTAACCCATATTAGGGATTAATTAGAATAACTCCGCGCTGCTTGCTCGAAACGTGCTGAAATTCGGTGTGGTTGTGTGGCAGGCCACACTTTATTAATCATGTAATGCACAAGTCTCTAGGACTTTCAGAAGAAAAGTTATTCAAAAATATCTTGTACTTTTTTTAAATAGATTTGGTGGTTTCACCATTTTCGAAGGTCGTAGAAGCTCGGGGATGGTCCCAATGGATCGGGCAGAGCCACATTAGTGGAGATGGAACCAACTTCCAAGTCTCTATGACCTTCAGAAAAAAAGTTATTGAACAATATCTTGAACTCCTATAGGTTTTCAGCCCTAACCCTAACCCTAACCACAACCAAAAAATCAAACACTAATCACAACCCTAACCCTACCCCTTCCAAAGGTCGTAGAAGCTCGGGGGTGGTACCAATGGATCGGGCATAGCCACATTAGTGGAGATGGAACCAACTTCCAAGTCTCTATGACCTACAGAAAAAAAGTTATTGAAGAATATCTTGAGCTCCAATGGGTATTCATCCCTAACCCTAACCCTAATAGCAACCCTAACCCTCACCCTAATCACAACCCTAACCCTAATTGCAACCCTAACCCTAACCCTAACCCTAACCCTAATTGCAACCCTAACCCATATTAGGGATTAATTAGAATAACTCCGCGCTGCTTGCTCGAAACATGCTGAAATTTGGTGTGGTTGTGTGGCAGGCCACCCTTTATTAATTATGAAATGCACAAGTCTCTAGGACTTTCAGAAGAAAAGTTATTCAAAAATATCTTGTACTTTTTTTTATAGATTTGGTGGTTTCACCATTTCCGAAGGTCGTAGAAGCTCGGGGATGGTCCCAATGGATCGGGCAGAGCCACATTAGTGGAGATGGAACCAACTTCCAAGTCTCTATGACCTTCAGAAAAAAAGTTATTGAACAATATCTTGAACTCCTATAGGTTTTCAGCCCTAACCCTAACCCTAACCACAACCAAAAAATCAAACACTAATCACAACCCTAACCCTACCCCTTCCAAAGGTCGTAGAAGCTCGTGGGTGGTACCAATGGATCGGGCAGAGCCACATTAGTGGAGATGGAACCAACTTCCAAGTCTCTATGACCTTCAGAAAAAAAGTTATTGAACAATATCTTGAACTCCTATAGGTTTTCAGCCCTAACCCTAACCCTAATCACAACCAAAAAATCAAACACTAATCACAACCCTAACCCTACCCCTTCCAAAGGTCGTAGAAGCTCGCGGGTGGTACCAATGGATCGGGCATAGCCACATTAGTGGAGATGGAACCAACTTCCAAGTCTCTATGACCTACAGAAAAAAAGTTATTGAAGAATATCTTGAGCTCCAATGGGTATTCATCCCTAACCCTAACCCTAATAGCAACCCTAACCCTAACCCTAATCACAACCCTAACCCTAACCCTAATTGCAACCCTAACCCTAACCCTAACCCTAATTGCAACCCTAACCCATATTAGGGATTAATTAGAATAACTCCGCGCTGCTTGCTCGAAACGTGCTGAAATTCGGTGTGGTTGTGTGGCAGGCCACACTTTATTAATCATGAAATGCACAAGTCTCTAGGACTTTCAGAAGAAAAGTTATTCAAAAATATCTTGTACTTTTTTTTATAGATTTGGTGGTTTCACCATTTCCGAAGGTCGTAGAAGCTCGGGGATGGTCCCAATGGATCGGGCAGAGCCACAATAGTGGAGATGGAACCAACTTCCAAGTCTCTATGACCTTCAGAAAAAAAGTTATTGAACAATATCGTGAACTCCTATAGGTTTTCAGCCCTAACCCTAACCCTAACCACAACCAAAAAATCAAACACTAATCACAACCCTAACCCTACCCCTTCCAAAGGTCGTAGAAGCTCGGGGGTGGTACCAATGGATCGGGCATAGCCACATTAGTGGAGATGGAACCAACTTCCAAGTCTCTATGACCTACAGAAAAAAAGTTATTGAAGAATATCTTGAGCTCCAATGGGTATTCATCCCTAACCCTAACCCTAATAGCAACCCTAACCCTAATCACAACCCTAACCCTAACCCTAATTGCAACCCTAACCCTAACCCTAACCCTAATTGCAACCCTAACCCATATTAGGGATTAATTAGAATAACTCCGCGCTGCTTGCTCGAAACGTGCTGAAATTCGGTGTGGTTGTGTGGCAGGCCACACTTTATTAATCATGTAATGCACAAGTCTCTAGGACTTTCAGAAGAAAAGTTATTCAAAAATATCTTGTACTTTTTTTAAATAGATTTGGTGGTTTCACCATTTCCGAAGGTCGTAGAAGCTCGGGGATGGTCCCAATGGATCGGGCAGAGCCACATTAGTGGAGATGGAACCAACTTCCAAGTCTCTATGACCTTCAGAAAAAAAGTTATTGAACAATATCTTGAACTCCTATAGGTTTTCAGCCCTAACCCTAACCCTAATCACAACCAAAAAATCAAACACTAATCACAACCCTAACCCTACCCCTTCCAAAGGTCGTAGAAGCTCGGGGGTGGTACCAATGGATCGGGCATAGCCACATTAGTGGAGATGGAACCAACTTCCAAGTCTCTATGACCTACAGAAAAAAAGTTATTGAAGAATATCTTGAGCTCCAATTGGTATTCATCCCTAACCCTAACCCTAATAGCAACCCTAACCCTAACCCTAATCACAACCCTAACCCTAATTGCAACCCTAACCCTAACCCTAACCCTAACCCTAATTGCAACCCTAACCCATATTAGGGATTAATTAGAATAACTCCGCGCTGCTTGCTCGAAACATGCTGAAATTTGGTGTGGTTGTGTGGCAGGCCACCCTTTATTAATTATGAAATGCACAAGTCTCTAGGACTTTCAGAAGAAAAGTTATTCAAAAATATCTTGTACTTTTTTTTATAGATTTGGTGGTTTCACCATTTCCGAAGGTCGTAGAAGCTCGGGGATGGTCCCAATGGATCGGGCAGAGCCACATTAGTGGAGATGGAACGAACTTCCAAGTCTCTATGACCTTCAGAAAAAAAGTTATTGAACAATATCTTGAACTCCTATAGGTTTTCAGCCCTAACCCTAACCCTAACCACAACCAAAAAATCAAACACTAATCACAACCCTAACCCTACCCCTTCCAAAGGTCGTAGAAGCTCGTGGGTGGTACCAATGGATCGGGCAGAGCCACATTAGTGGAGATGGAACCAACTTCCAAGTCTCTATGACCTTCAGAAAAAAAGTTATTGAACAATATCTTGAACTCCTATAGGTTTTCAGCCCTAACCCTAACCCTAATCACAACCAAAAAATCAAACACTAATCACAACCCTAACCCTACCCCTTCCAAAGGTCGTAGAAGCTCGGGGGTGGTACCAATGGATCGGGCATAGCCACATTAGTGGAGATGGAACCAACTTCCAAGTCTCTATGACCTACAGAAAAAAAGTTATTGAAGAATATCTTGAGCTCCAATGGGTATTCATCCCTAACCCTAACCCTAATAGCAACCCTAACCCTAACCCTAATCACAACCCTAACCCTAATTGCAACCCTAACCCTAACCCTAACCCTAACCCTAATTGCAACCCTAACCCATATTAGGGATTAATTAGAATAACTCCGCGCTGCTTGCTCGAAACATGCTGAAATTTGGTGTGGTTGTGTGGCAGGCCACCCTTTATTAATTATGAAATGCACAAGTCTCTAGGACTTTCAGAAGAAAAGTTATTCAAAAATATCTTGTACTTTTTTTTATAGATTTGGTGGTTTCACCATTTCCGAAGGTCGTAGAAGCTCGGGGATGGTCCCAATGGATCGGGCAGAGCCACATTAGTGGAGATGGAACCAACTTCCAAGTCTCTATGACCTTCAGAAAAAAAGTTATTGAACAATATCTTGAACTCCTATAGGTTTTCAGCCCTAACCCTAACCCTAACCACAACCAAAAAATCAAACACTAATCACAACCCTAACCCTACCCCTTCCAAAGGTCGTAGAAGCTCGTGGGTGGTACCAATGGATCGGGCAGAGCCACATTAGTGGAGATGGAACCAACTTCCAAGTCTCTATGACCTTCAGAAAAAAAGTTATTGAACAATATCTTGAACTCCTATAGGTTTTCAGCCCTAACCCTAACCCTAATCACAACCAAAAAATCAAACACTAATCACAACCCTAACCCTACCCCTTCCAAAGGTCGTAGAAGCTCGCGGGTGGTACCAATGGATCGGGCATAGCCACATTAGTGGAGATGGAACCAACTTCCAAGTCTCTATGACCTACAGAAAAAAAGTTATTGAAGAATATCTTGAGCTCCAATGGGTATTCATCCCTAACCCTAACCCTAATAGCAACCCTAACCCTAACCCTAATCACAACCCTAACCCTAACCCTAATTGCAACCCTAACCCTAACCCTAACCCTAATTGCAACCCTAACCCATATTAGGGATTAATTAGAATAACTCCGCGCTGCTTGCTCGAAACGTGCTGAAATTCGGTGTGGTTGTGTGGCAGGCCACACTTTATTAATCATGAAATGCACAAGTCTCTAGGACTTTCAGAAGAAAAGTTATTCAAAAATATCTTGTACTTTTTTTTATAGATTTGGTGGTTTCACCATTTCCGAAGGTCGTAGAAGCTCGGGGATGGTCCCAATGGATCGGGCAGAGCCACAATAGTGGAGATGGAACCAACTTCCAAGTCTCTATGACCTTCAGAAAAAAAGTTATTGAACAATATCGTGAACTCCTATAGGTTTTCAGCCCTAACCCTAACCCTAACCACAACCAAAAAATCAAACACTAATCACAACCCTAACCCTACCCCTTCCAAAGGTCGTAGAAGCTCGGGGGTGGTACCAATGGATCGGGCATAGCCACATTAGTGGAGATGGAACCAACTTCCAAGTCTCTATGACCTACAGAAAAAAAGTTATTGAAGAATATCTTGAGCTCCAATGGGTATTCATCCCTAACCCTAACCCTAATAGCAACCCTAACCCTAATCACAACCCTAACCCTAACCCTAATTGCAACCCTAACCCTAACCCTAACCCTAATTGCAACCCTAACCCATATTAGGGATTAATTAGAATAACTCCGCGCTGCTTGCTCGAAACGTGCTGAAATTCGGTGTGGTTGTGTGGCAGGCCACACTTTATTAATCATGTAATGCACAAGTCTCTAGGACTTTCAGAAGAAAAGTTATTCAAAAATATCTTGTACTTTTTTTAAATAGATTTGGTGGTTTCACCATTTCCGAAGGTCGTAGAAGCTCGGGGATGGTCCCAATGGATCGGGCAGAGCCACATTAGTGGAGATGGAACCAACTTCCAAGTCTCTATGACCTTCAGAAAAAAAGTTATTGAACAATATCTTGAACTCCTATAGGTTTTCAGCCCTAACCCTAACCCTAATCACAACCAAAAAATCAAACACTAATCACAACCCTAACCCTACCCCTTCCAAAGGTCGTAGAAGCTCGGGGGTGGTACCAATGGATCGGGCATAGCCACATTAGTGGAGATGGAACCAACTTCCAAGTCTCTATGACCTACAGAAAAAAAGTTATTGAAGAATATCTTGAGCTCCAATTGGTATTCATCCCTAACCCTAACCCTAATAGCAACCCTAACCCTAATCACAACCCTAACCCTAACCCTAATTGCAACCCTAACCCTAACCCTAACCCTAATTGCAACCCTAACCCATATTAGGGATTAATTAGAATAACTCTGCGCTGCTTGCTCGAAACGTGCTGAAATTTGGTGTGGTTGTGTGGCAGGCCACACTTTATTAATCATGTAATGCACAAGTCTCTAGGACTTTCAGAAGAAAAGTTATTCAAAAATATCTTGTACTTTTTTTAAATAGATTTGGTGGTTTCACCATTTTCGAAGGTCGTAGAAGCTCGGGGATGGTCCCAATGGATCGGGCAGAGCCACATTAGTGGAGATGGAACCAACTTCCAAGTCTCTATGACCTTCAGAAAAAAAGTTATTGAACAATATCTTGAACTCCTATAGGTTTTCAGCCCTAACCCTAACCCTAACCACAACCAAAAAATCAAACACTAATCACAACCCTAACCCTACCCCTTCCAAAGGTCGTAGAAGCTCGGGGGTGGTACCAATGGATCGGGCATAGCCACATTAGTGGAGATGGAACCAACTTCCAAGTCTCTATGACCTACAGAAAAAAAGTTATTGAAGAATATCTTGAGCTCCAATGGGTATTCATCCCTAACCCTAACCCTAATAGCAACCCTAACCCTAACCCTAATCACAACCCTAACCCTAACCCTAATTGCAACCCTAACCCTAACCCTAACCCTAATTGCAACCCTAACCCATATTAGGGATTAATTAGAATAACTCCGCGCTGCTTGCTCGAAACGTGCTGAAATTCGGTGTGGTTGTGTGGCAGGCCACACTTTATTAATCATGTAATGCACAAGTCTCTAGGACTTTCAGAAGAAAAGTTATTCAAAAATATCTTGTACTTTTTTTAAATAGATTTGGTGGTTTCACCATTTTCGAAGGTCGTAGAAGCTCGGGGATGGTCCCAATGGATCGGGCAGAGCCACATTAGTGGAGATGGAACCAACTTCCAAGTCTCTATGACCTTCAGAAAAAAAGTTATTGAACAATATCTTGAACTCCTATAGGTTTTCAGCCCTAACCCTAACCCTAACCACAACCAAAAAATCAAACACTAATCACAACCCTAACCCTACCCCTTCCAAAGGTCGTAGAAGCTCGGGGGTGGTACCAATGGATCGGGCATAGCCACATTAGTGGAGATGGAACCAACTTCCAAGTCTCTATGACCTACAGAAAAAAAGTTATTGAAGAATATCTTGAGCTCCAATGGGTATTCATCCCTAACCCTAACCCTAATAGCAACCCTAACCCTAACCCTAATCACAACCCTAACCCTAACCCTAATTGCAACCCTAACCCATATTAGGGATTAATTGGAATAACTCCGCGCTGCTTGCTCGAAACGTGCTGAAATTCAGTGTGATTGTGTGGCAGGCCACCCTTTATTAATCATGAAATGCACAAGTCTCTAGGACTTTCAGAAGAAAAGTTATTCAAAAATATCTTGTACTTTTTTTTTATAGATTTGGTGGTTTCACCATTTCCGAAGGTCGTAGAAGCTCGGGGATGGTCCCAATGGATCGGGCAGAGCCACATTAGTGGAGATGGAACCAACTTCCAAGTCTCTATGACCTTCAGAAAAAAAGTTATTGAACAATATCTTGAACTCCTATAGGTTTTCAGCCCTAACCCTAACCCTAATCACAACCAAAAAATCAAACACTAATCACAACCCTAACCCTACCCCTTCCAAAGGTCATAGAAGCTCGGGGGTGGTACCAATGGATCGGGCATAGCCACATTAGTGGAGATGGAACCAACTTCCAATTCTCTATGACCTACAGAAAAAAAGTTATTGATGAATATCTTGAGCTCCAATGGGTATTCATCCCTAACCCTAACCCTAATAGCAACCCTAACCCTAACCCTAATCACAACCCTAACCCTAACCCTAATTGCAACCCTAACCCTAACCCTAACCCTAATTGCAACCCTAACCCATATTAGGGATTAATTGGAATAACTCCGCGCTGCTTGCTCGAGACGTGCTGAAATTCGGTGTGATTGTGTGGCAGGCCACCCTTTATTAATCATGAAATGCACAAGTCTCTAGGACTTTCAGAAGAAAAGTTATTCAAAAATATCTTGTACTTTTTTTTAATAGATTTGGTGGTTTCACCATTTCCGAAGGTCGTAGAAGCTCGGGGATGGTCCCAATGGATCGGGCAGAGCCACATTAGTGGAGATGGAACCAACTTCCAAGTCTCTATGACCTACAGAAAAAAAGTTATTGAAGAATATCTTGAGCTCCAATGGGTATTCATCCCTAACCCTAACCCTAATAGCAACCCTAACCCTAATCACAACCCTAACCCTAACCCTAATTGCAACCCTAACCCTAACCCTAACCCTAATTGCAACCCTAACCCATATTAGGGATTAATTAGAATAACTCCGCGCTGCTTGCTCGAAACGTGCTGAAATTCGGTGTGGTTGTGTGGCAGGCCACACTTTATTAATCATGTAATGCACAAGTCTCTAGGACTTTCAGAAGAAAAGTTATTCAAAAATATCTTGTACTTTTTTTAAATAGATTTGGTGGTTTCACCATTTCCGAAGGTCGTAGAAGCTCGGGGATGGTCCCAATGGATCGGGCAGAGCCACATTAGTGGAGATGGAACCAACTTCCAAGTCTCTATGACCTTCAGAAAAAAAGTTATTGAACAATATCTTGAACTCCTATAGGTTTTCAGCCCTAACCCTAACCCTAATCACAACCAAAAAATCAAACACTAATCACAACCCTAACCCTACCCCTTCCAAAGGTCGTAGAAGCTCGGGGGTGGTACCAATGGATCGGGCATAGCCACATTAGTGGAGATGGAACCAACTTCCAAGTCTCTATGACCTACAGAAAAAAAGTTATTGAAGAATATCTTGAGCTCCAATTGGTATTCATCCCTAACCCTAACCCTAATAGCAACCCTAACCCTAATCACAACCCTAACCCTAACCCTAATTGCAACCCTAACCCTAACCCTAACCCTAATTGCAACCCTAACCCATATTAGGGATTAATTAGAATAACTCTGCGCTGCTTGCTCGAAACGTGCTGAAATTTGGTGTGGTTGTGTGGCAGGCCACACTTTATTAATCATGTAATGCACAAGTCTCTAGGACTTTCAGAAGAAAAGTTATTCAAAAATATCTTGTACTTTTTTTAAATAGATTTGGTGGTTTCACCATTTTCGAAGGTCGTAGAAGCTCGGGGATGGTCCCAATGGATCGGGCAGAGCCACATTAGTGGAGATGGAACCAACTTCCAAGTCTCTATGACCTTCAGAAAAAAAGTTATTGAACAATATCTTGAACTCCTATAGGTTTTCAGCCCTAACCCTAACCCTAACCACAACCAAAAAATCAAACACTAATCACAACCCTAACCCTACCCCTTCCAAAGGTCGTAGAAGCTCGGGGGTGGTACCAATGGATCGGGCATAGCCACATTAGTGGAGATGGAACCAACTTCCAAGTCTCTATGACCTACAGAAAAAAAGTTATTGAAGAATATCTTGAGCTCCAATGGGTATTCATCCCTAACCCTAACCCTAATAGCAACCCTAACCCTAACCCTAATCACAACCCTAACCCTAACCCTAATTGCAACCCTAACCCTAACCCTAACCCTAATTGCAACCCTAACCCATATTAGGGATTAATTAGAATAACTCCGCGCTGCTTGCTCGAAACGTGCTGAAATTCGGTGTGGTTGTGTGGCAGGCCACACTTTATTAATCATGTAATGCACAAGTCTCTAGGACTTTCAGAAGAAAAGTTATTCAAAAATATCTTGTACTTTTTTTAAATAGATTTGGTGGTTTCACCATTTTCGAAGGTCGTAGAAGCTCGGGGATGGTCCCAATGGATCGGGCAGAGCCACATTAGTGGAGATGGAACCAACTTCCAAGTCTCTATGACCTTCAGAAAAAAAGTTATTGAACAATATCTTGAACTCCTATAGGTTTTCAGCCCTAACCCTAACCCTAACCACAACCAAAAAATCAAACACTAATCACAACCCTAACCCTACCCCTTCCAAAGGTCGTAGAAGCTCGGGGGTGGTACCAATGGATCGGGCATAGCCACATTAGTGGAGATGGAACCAACTTCCAAGTCTCTATGACCTACAGAAAAAAAGTTATTGAAGAATATCTTGAGCTCCAATGGGTATTCATCCCTAACCCTAACCCTAATAGCAACCCTAACCCTAACCCTAATCACAACCCTAACCCTAACCCTAACCCTAATTGCAACCCTAACCCATATTAGGGATTAATTAGAATAACTCCGCGCTGCTTGCTCGAAACGTGCTGAAATTCGGTGTGGTTGTGTGGCAGGCCACACTTTATTAATCATGTAATGCACAAGTCTCTAGGACTTTCAGAAGAAAAGTTATTCAAAAATATCTTGTACTTTTTTTAAATAGATTTGGTGGTTTCACCATTTTCGAAGGTCGTAGAAGCTCGGGGATGGTCCCAATGGATCGGGCAGAGCCACATTAGTGGAGATGGAACCAACTTCCAAGTCTCTATGACCTTCAGAAAAAAAGTTATTGAACAATATCTTGAACTCCTATAGGTTTTCAGCCCTAACCCTAACCCTAACCACAACCAAAAAATCAAACACTAATCACAACCCTAACCCTACCCCTTCCAAAGGTCGTAGAAGCTCGGGGGTGGTACCAATGGATCGGGCATAGCCACATTAGTGGAGATGGAACCAACTTCCAAGTCTCTATGACCTACAGAAAAAAAGTTGTTGAAGAATATCTTGAGCTCCAATGGGTATTCATCCCTAACCCTAACCCTAATAGCAACCCTAACCCTAACCCTAATCACAACCCTAACCCTAACCCTAATTGCAACCCTAACCCATATTAGGGATTAATTGGAATAACTCCGCGCTGCTTGCTCGAAACGTGCTGAAATTCAGTGTGATTGTGTGGCAGGCCACCCTTTATTAATCATGAAATGCACAAGTCTCTAGGACTTTCAGAAGAAAAGTTATTCAAAAATATCTTGTACTTTTTTTTTATAGATTTGGTGGTTTCACCATTTCCGAAGGTCGTAGAAGCTCGGGGATGGTCCCAATGGATCGGGCAGAGCCACATTAGTGGAGATGGAACCAACTTCCAAGTCTCTATGACCTTCAGAAAAAAAGTTATTGAACAATATCTTGAACTCCTATAGGTTTTCAGCCCTAACCCTAACCCTAATCACAACCAAAAAATCAAACACTAATCACAACCCTAACCCTACCCCTTCCAAAGGTCATAGAAGCTCGGGGGTGGTACCAATGGATCGGGCATAGCCACATTAGTGGAGATGGAACCAACTTCCAATTCTCTATGACCTACAGAAAAAAAGTTATTGATGAATATCTTGAGCTCCAATGGGTATTCATCCCTAACCCTAACCCTAATAGCAACCCTAACCCTAACCCTAATCACAACCCTAACCCTAACCCTAATTGCAACCCTAACCCTAACCCTAACCCTAATTGCAACCCTAACCCATATTAGGGATTAATTGGAATAACTCCGCGCTGCTTGCTCGAAACGTGCTGAAATTCGGTGTGATTGTGTGGCAGGCCACCCTTTATTAATCATGAAATGCACAAGTCTCTAGGACTTTCAGAAGAAAAGTTATTCAAAAATATCTTGTACTTTTTTTTAATAGATTTGGTGGTTTCACCATTTCCGAAGGTCGTAGAAGCTCGGGGATGGTCCCAATGGATCGGGCATAGCCACATTAGTGGAGATGGAACCAACTTCCAAGTCTCTATGACCTACAGAAAAAAAGTTATTGAAGAATATCTTGAGCTCCAATGGGTATTCATCCCTAACCCTAACCCTAATAGCAACCCTAACCCTAATCACAACCCTAACCCTAACCCTAATTGCAACCCTAACCCTAACCCTAACCCTAATTGCAACCCTAACCCATATTAGGGATTAATTAGAATAACTCCGCGCTGCTTGCTCGAAACGTGCTGAAATTCGGTGTGGTTGTGTGGCAGGCCACACTTTATTAATCATGTAATGCACAAGTCTCTAGGACTTTCAGAAGAAAAGTTATTCAAAAATATCTTGTACTTTTTTTAAATAGATTTGGTGGTTTCACCATTTTCGAAGGTCGTAGAAGCTCGGGGATGGTCCCAATGGATCGGGCAGAGCCACATTAGTGGAGATGGAACCAACTTCCAAGTCTCTATGACCTTCAGAAAAAAAGTTATTGAACAATATCTTGAACTCCTATAGGTTTTCAGCCCTAACCCTAACCCTAACCACAACCAAAAAATCAAACACTAATCACAACCCTAACCCTACCCCTTCCAAAGGTCGTAGAAGCTCGGGGGTGGTACCAATGGATCGGGCATAGCCACATTAGTGGAGATGGAACCAACTTCCAAGTCTCTATGACCTACAGAAAAAAAGTTATTGAAGAATATCTTGAGCTCCAATGGGTATTCATCCCTAACCCTAACCCTAATAGCAACCCTAACCCTAACCCTAATCACAACCCTAACCCTAACCCTAACCCTAACCCTAACCCTAATTGCAACCCTAACCCATATTAGGGATTAATTAGAATAACTCCGCGCTGCTTGCTCGAAACGTGCTGAAATTCGGTGTGGTTGTGTGGCAGGCCACACTTTATTAATCATGTAATGCACAAGTCTCTAGGACTTTCAGAAGAAAAGTTATTCAAAAATATCTTGTACTTTTTTTAAATAGATTTGGTGGTTTCACCATTTTCGAAGGTCGTAGAAGCTCGGGGATGGTCCCAATGGATCGGGCAGAGCCACATTAGTGGAGATGGAACCAACTTCCAAGTCTCTATGACCTTCAGAAAAAAAGTTATTGAACAATATCTTGAACTCCTATAGGTTTTCAGCCCTAACCCTAACCCTAACCACAACCAAAAAATCAAACACTAATCACAACCCTAACCCTACCCCTTCCAAAGGTCGTAGAAGCTCGGGGGTGGTACCAATGGATCGGGCATAGCCACATTAGTGGAGATGGAACCAACTTCCAAGTCTCTATGACCTACAGAAAAAAAGTTATTGAAGAATATCTTGAGCTCCAATGGGTATTCATCCCTAACCCTAACCCTAATAGCAACCCTAACCCTAACCCTAATCACAACCCTAACCCTAACCCTAATTGCAACCCTAACCCTAACCCTAACCCTAATTGCAACCCTAACCCATATTAGGGATTAATTAGAATAACTCCGCGCTGCTTGCTCGAAACGTGCTGAAATTCGGTGTGGTTGTGTGGCAGGCCACACTTTATTAATCATGTAATGCACAAGTCTCTAGGACTTTCAGAAGAAAAGTTATTCAAAAATATCTTGTACTTTTTTTAAATAGATTTGGTGGTTTCACCATTTTCGAAGGTCGTAGAAGCTCGGGGATGGTCCCAATGGATCGGGCAGAGCCACATTAGTGGAGATGGAACCAACTTCCAAGTCTCTATGACCTTCAGAAAAAAAGTTATTGAACAATATCTTGAACTCCTATAGGTTTTCAGCCCTAACCCTAACCCTAACCACAACCAAAAAATCAAACACTAATCACAACCCTAACCCTACCCCTTCCAAAGGTCGTAGAAGCTCGGGGGTGGTACCAATGGATCGGGCATAGCCACATTAGTGGAGATGGAACCAACTTCCAAGTCTCTATGACCTACAGAAAAAAAGTTATTGAAGAATATCTTGAGCTCCAATGGGTATTCATCCCTAACCCTAACCCTAATAGCAACCCTAACCCTAACCCTAATCACAACCCTAACCCTAACCCTAACCCTAATTGCAACCCTAACCCATATTAGGGATTAATTAGAATAACTCCGCGCTGCTTGCTCGAAACGTGCTGAAATTCGGTGTGGTTGTGTGGCAGGCCACACTTTATTAATCATGTAATGCACAAGTCTCTAGGACTTTCAGAAGAAAAGTTATTCAAAAATATCTTGTACTTTTTTTAAATAGATTTGGTGGTTTCACCATTTTCGAAGGTCGTAGAAGCTCGGGGATGGTCCCAATGGATCGGGCAGAGCCACATTAGTGGAGATGGAACCAACTTCCAAGTCTCTATGACCTTCAGAAAAAAAGTTATTGAACAATATCTTGAACTCCTATAGGTTTTCAGCCCTAACCCTAACCCTAACCACAACCAAAAAATCAAACACTAATCACAACCCTAACCCTACCCCTTCCAAAGGTCGTAGAAGCTCGGGGGTGGTACCAATGGATCGGGCATAGCCACATTAGTGGAGATGGAACCAACTTCCAAGTCTCTATGACCTACAGAAAAAAAGTTATTGAAGAATATCTTGAGCTCCAATGGGTATTCATCCCTAACCCTAACCCTAATAGCAACCCTAACCCTAACCCTAATCACAACCCTAACCCTAACCCTAACCCTAATTGCAACCCTAACCCATATTAGGGATTAATTAGAATAACTCCGCGCTGCTTGCTCGAAACGTGCTGAAATTCGGTGTGGTTGTGTGGCAGGCCACACTTTATTAATCATGTAATGCACAAGTCTCTAGGACTTTCAGAAGAAAAGTTATTCAAAAATATCTTGTACTTTTTTTAAATAGATTTGGTGGTTTCACCATTTTCGAAGGTCGTAGAAGCTCGGGGATGGTCCCAATGGATCGGGCAGAGCCACATTAGTGGAGATGGAACCAACTTCCAAGTCTCTATGACCTTCAGAAAAAAAGTTATTGAACAATATCTTGAACTCCTATAGGTTTTCAGCCCTAACCCTAACCCTAACCACAACCAAAAAATCAAACACTAATCACAACCCTAACCCTACCCCTTCCAAAGGTCGTAGAAGCTCGGGGGTGGTACCAATGGATCGGGCATAGCCACATTAGTGGAGATGGAACCAACTTCCAAGTCTCTATGACCTACAGAAAAAAAGTTATTGAAGAATATCTTGAGCTCCAATGGGTATTCATCCCTAACCCTAACCCTAATAGCAACCCTAACCCTAACCCTAATCACAACCCTAACCCTAACCCTAATTGCAACCCTAACCCTAACCCTAACCCTAATTGCAACCCTAACCCATATTAGGGATTAATTAGAATAACTCCGCGCTGCTTGCTCGAAACGTGCTGAAATTCGGTGTGGTTGTGTGGCAGGCCACACTTTATTAATCATGTAATGCACAAGTCTCTAGGACTTTCAGAAGAAAAGTTATTCAAAAATATCTTGTACTTTTTTTAAATAGATTTGGTGGTTTCACCATTTTCGAAGGTCGTAGAAGCTCGGGGATGGTCCCAATGGATCGGGCAGAGCCACATTAGTGGAGATGGAACCAACTTCCAAGTCTCTATGACCTTCAGAAAAAAAGTTATTGAACAATATCTTGAACTCCTATAGGTTTTCAGCCCTAACCCTAACCCTAACCACAACCAAAAAATCAAACACTAATCACAACCCTAACCCTACCCCTTCCAAAGGTCGTAGAAGCTCGGGGGTGGTACCAATGGATCGGGCATAGCCACATTAGTGGAGATGGAACCAACTTCCAAGTCTCTATGACCTACAGAAAAAAAGTTATTGAAGAATATCTTGAGCTCCAATGGGTATTCATCCCTAACCCTAACCCTAATAGCAACCCTAACCCTAACCCTAATCACAACCCTAACCCTAACCCTAATTGCAACCCTAACCCTAACCCTAACCCTAATTGCAACCCTAACCCATATTAGGGATTAATTAGAATAACTCCGCGCTGCTTGCTCGAAACGTGCTGAAATTCGGTGTGGTTGTGTGGCAGGCCACACTTTATTAATCATGTAATGCACAAGTCTCTAGGACTTTCAGAAGAAAAGTTATTCAAAAATATCTTGTACTTTTTTTTATAGATTTGGTGGTTTCACCATTTCCGAAGGTCGTAGAAGCTCGGGGATGGTCCCAATGGATCGGGCAGAGCCACATTAGTGGAGATGGAACCAACTTCCAAGTCTCTATGACCTTCAGAAAAAAAGTTATTGAACAATATCTTGAACTCCTATAGGTTTTCAGCCCTAACCCTAACCCTAACCACAACCAAAAAATCAAACACTAATCACAACCCTAACCCTACCCCTTCCAAAGGTCGTAGAAGCTCGGGGGTGGTACCAATGGATCGGGCATAGCCACATTAGTGGAGATGGAACCAACTTCCAAGTCTCTATGACCTACAGAAAAAAGGTTATTGAAGAATATCTTGAGCTCCAATGGGTATTCATCCCTAACCCTAACCCTAATAGCAACCCTAACCCTAACCCTAATCACAACCCTAACCCTAACCCTAATTGCAACCCTAACCCTAACCCTAACCCTAATTGCAACCCTAACCCATATTAGGGATTAATTAGAATAACTCCGCGCTGCTTGCTCGAAACGTGCTGAAATTCGGTGTGGTTGTGTGGCAGGCCACACTTTATTAATCATGAAATGCACAAGTCTCTAGGACTTTCAGAAGAAAAGTTATTCAAAAATATCTTGTACTTTTTTTTATAGATTTGGTGGTTTCACCATTTCCGAAGGTCGTAGAAGCTCGGGGATGGTCCCAATGGATCGGGCAGAGCCACATTAGTGGAGATGGAACCAACTTCCAAGTCTCTATGACCTTCAGAAAAAAAGTTATTGAACAATATCTTGAACTCCTATAGGTTTTCAGCCCTAACCCTAACCCTAATCACAACCAAAAAATCAAACACTAATCACAACCCTAACCCTACCCCTTCCAAAGGTCGTAGAAGCTCGGGGGTGGTACCAATGGATCGGGCATAGCCACATTAGTGGAGATGGAACCAACTTCCAATTCTCTATGACCTACAGAAAAAAAGTTGTTGAAGAATATCTTGAGCTCCAATGGGTATTCATCCCTAACCCTAACCCTAATAGCAACCCTAACCCTAACCCTAATCACAACCCTAACCCTAACCCTAATTGCAACCCTAACCCATATTAGGGATTAATTGGAATAACTCCGCGCTGCTTGCTCGAAACGTGCTGAAATTCAGTGTGATTGTGTGGCAGGCCACCCTTTATTAATCATGAAATGCACAAGTCTCTAGGACTTTCAGAAGAAAAGTTATTCAAAAATATCTTGTACTTTTTTTTTATAGATTTGGTGGTTTCACCATTTCCGAAGGTCGTAGAAGCTCGGGGATGGTCCCAATGGATCGGGCAGAGCCACATTAGTGGAGATGGAACCAACTTCCAAGTCTCTATGACCTTCAGAAAAAAAGTTATTGAACAATATCTTGAACTCCTATAGGTTTTCAGCCCTAACCCTAACCCTAATCACAACCAAAAAATCAAACACTAATCACAACCCTAACCCTACCCCTTCCAAAGGTCATAGAAGCTCGGGGGTGGTACCAATGGATCGGGCATAGCCACATTAGTGGAGATGGAACCAACTTCCAATTCTCTATGACCTACAGAAAAAAAGTTATTGATGAATATCTTGAGCTCCAATGGGTATTCATCCCTAACCCTAACCCTAATAGCAACCCTAACCCTAACCCTAATCACAACCCTAACCCTAACCCTAATTGCAACCCTAACCCTAATTGCAACCCTAACCCATATTAGGGATTAATTGGAATAACTCCGCGCTGCTTGCTCGAAACGTGCTGAAATTCAGTGTGATTGTGTGGCAGGCCACCCTTTATTAATCATGAAATGCACAAGTCTCTAGGACTTTCAAAAGAAAAGTTATTCAAAAATATCTTGTACTTTTTTTTAATAGATTTGGTGGTTTCACCATTTCCGAAGGTCGTAGAAGCTCGCGGATGGTCCCAATGGATCGGGCAGAGCCACATTAGTGGAGATGGAACCAACTTCCAAGTCTCTATGACCTTCAGAAAAAAAGTTATTGAACAATATCTTGAACTCCTATAGGTTTTCAGCCCTAACCCTAACCCTAATCACAACCAAAAAATCAAACACTAATCACAACCCTAACCCTACCCCTTCCAAAGGTCGTAGAAGCTCGGGGGTGGTACCAATGGATCGGGCATAGCCACATTAGTGGAGATGGAACCAACTTCCAAGTCTCTATGACCTACAGAAAAAAAGTTATTGAAGAATATCTTGAGCTCCAATGGGTATTCATCCCTAACCCTAACCCTAATAGCAACCCTAACCCTAACCCTAATCACAACCCTAACCCTAACCCTAACCCTAATTGCAACCCTAACCCATATTAGGGATTAATTGGAATAACTCCGCGCTGCTTGCTCGAAACGTGCTGAAATTCGGTGTGATTGTGTGGCAGGCCACCCTTTATTAATCATGAAATGCACAAGTCTCTAGGACTTTCAGAAGAAAAGTTATTCAAAAATATCTTGTACTTTTTTTTTATAGATTTGGTGGTTTCACCATTTCCGAAGGTCGTAGAAGCTCGGGGATGGTCCCAATGGATCGGGCAGAGCCACATTAGTGGAGATGGAACCAACTTCCAAGTCTCTATGACCTTCAAAAAAAAAGTTATTGAACAATATCTTGAACTCCTATAGGTTTTCAGCCCTAACCCTAACCCTAATCACAACCAAAAAATCAAACACTAATCACAACCCTAACCCTACCCCTTCCAAAGGTCGTAGAAGCTCGGGGGTGGTACCAATGGATCGGGCATAGCCACATTAGTGGAGATGGAACCAACTTCCAATTCTCTATGACCTACAGAAAAAAAGTTATTGAAGAATATCTTGAGCTCCAATGGGTATTCATCCCTAACCCTAACCCTAATAGCAACCCTAACCCTAACCCTAATCACAACCCTAACCCTAACCCTAATTGCAACCCTAACCCTAACCCTAACCCTAATTGCAACCCTAACCCATATTAGGGATTAATTGGAATAACTCCGCGCTGCTTGCTCGAAACGTGCTGAAATTCGGTGTGATTGTGTGGCAGGCCACCCTTTATTAATCATGAAATGCACAAGTCTCTAGGACTTTCAGAAGAAAAGTTATTCAAAAATATCTTGTACTTTTTTTTAATAGATTTGGTGGTTTCACCATTTCCGAAGGTCGTAGAAGCTCGGGGATGGTCCCAATGGATCGGGCATAGCCACATTAGTGGAGATGGAACCAACTTCCAAGTCTCTATGACCTTCAGAAAAAAAGTTATTGAACAATATCTTGAACTCCTATAGGTTTTCAGCCCTAACCCTAACCCTAACCACAACCAAAAAATCAAACACTAATCACAACCCTAACCCTACCCCTTCCAAAGGTCGTAGAAGCTCGGGGGTGGTACCAATGGATCGGGCATAGCCACATTAGTGGAGATGGAACCAACTTCCAAGTCTCTATGACCTACAGAAAAAAGGTTATTGAAGAATATCTTGAGCTCCAATGGGTATTCATCCCTAACCCTAACCCTAATAGCAACCCTAACCCTAACCCTAATCACAACCCTAACCCTAACCCTAATTGCAACCCTAACCCTAACCCTAACCCTAATTGCAACCCTAACCCATATTAGGGATTAATTAGAATAACTCCGCGCTGCTTGCTCGAAACGTGCTGAAATTCGGTGTGGTTGTGTGGCAGGCCACACTTTATTAACCATGAAATGCACAAGTCTCTAGGACTTTCAGAAGAAAAGTTATTCAAAAATATCTTGTACTTTTTTTTATAGATTTGGTGGTTTCACCATTTCCGAAGGTCGTAGAAGCTCGGGGATGGTCCCAATGGATCGGGCAGAGCCACATTAGTGGAGATGGAACCAACTTCCAAGTCTCTATGACCTTCAGAAAAAAAGTTATTGAACAATATCTTGAACTCCTATAGGTTTTCAGCCCTAACCCTAACCCTAATCACAACCAAAAAATCAAACACTAATCACAACCCTAACCCTACCCCTTCCAAAGGTCGTAGAAGCTCGGGGGTGGTACCAATGGATCGGGCATAGCCACATTAGTGGAGATGGAACCAACTTCCAATTCTCTATGACCTACAGAAAAAAAGTTGTTGAAGAATATCTTGAGCTCCAATGGGTATTCATCCCTAACCCTAACCCTAATAGCAACCCTAACCCTAACCCTAATCACAACCCTAACCCTAACCCTAATTGCAACCCTAACCCATATTAGGGATTAATTGGAATAACTCCGCGCTGCTTGCTCGAAACGTGCTGAAATTCAGTGTGATTGTGTGGCAGGCCACCCTTTATTAATCATGAAATGCACAAGTCTCTAGGACTTTCAGAAGAAAAGTTATTCAAAAATATCTTGTACTTTTTTTTTATAGATTTGGTGGTTTCACCATTTCCGAAGGTCGTAGAAGCTCGGGGATGGTCCCAATGGATCGGGCAGAGCCACATTAGTGGAGATGGAACCAACTTCCAAGTCTCTATGACCTTCAGAAAAAAAGTTATTGAACAATATCTTGAACTCCTATAGGTTTTCAGCCCTAACCCTAACCCTAATCACAACCAAAAAATCAAACACTAATCACAACCCTAACCCTACCCCTTCCAAAGGTCATAGAAGCTCGGGGGTGGTACCAATGGATCGGGCATAGCCACATTAGTGGAGATGGAACCAACTTCCAATTCTCTATGACCTACAGAAAAAAAGTTATTGATGAATATCTTGAGCTCCAATGGGTATTCATCCCTAACCCTAACCCTAATAGCAACCCTAACCCTAACCCTAATCACAACCCTAACCCTAACCCTAATTGCAACCCTAACCCTAATTGCAACCCTAACCCATATTAGGGATTAATTGGAATAACTCCGCGCTGCTTGCTCGAAACGTGCTGAAATTCAGTGTGATTGTGTGGCAGGCCACCCTTTATTAATCATGAAATGCACAAGTCTCTAGGACTTTCAAAAGAAAAGTTATTCAAAAATATCTTGTACTTTTTTTTAATAGATTTGGTGGTTTCACCATTTCCGAAGGTCGTAGAAGCTCGCGGATGGTCCCAATGGATCGGGCAGAGCCACATTAGTGGAGATGGAACCAACTTCCAAGTCTCTATGACCTTCAGAAAAAAAGTTATTGAACAATATCTTGAACTCCTATAGGTTTTCAGCCCTAACCCTAACCCTAATCACAACCAAAAAATCAAACACTAATCACAACCCTAACCCTACCCCTTCCAAAGGTCGTAGAAGCTCGGGGGTGGTACCAATGGATCGGGCATAGCCACATTAGTGGAGATGGAACCAACTTCCAAGTCTCTATGACCTACAGAAAAAAAGTTATTGAAGAATATCTTGAGCTCCAATGGGTATTCATCCCTAACCCTAACCCTAATAGCAACCCTAACCCTAACCCTAATCACAACCCTAACCCTAACCCTAACCCTAATTGCAACCCTAACCCATATTAGGGATTAATTGGAATAACTCCGCGCTGCTTGCTCGAAACGTGCTGAAATTCGGTGTGATTGTGTGGCAGGCCACCCTTTATTAATCATGAAATGCACAAGTCTCTAGGACTTTCAGAAGAAAAGTTATTCAAAAATATCTTGTACTTTTTTTTTATAGATTTGGTGGTTTCGCCATTTCCGAAGGTCGTAGAAGCTCGGGGATGGTCCCAATGGATCGGGCAGAGCCACATTAGTGGAGATGGAACCAACTTCCAAGTCTCTATGACCTTCAAAAAAAAAGTTATTGAACAATATCTTGAACTCCTATAGGTTTTCAGCCCTAACCCTAACCCTAATCACAACCAAAAAATCAAACACTAATCACAACCCTAACCCTACCCCTTCCAAAGGTCGTAGAAGCTCGGGGGTGGTACCAATGGATCGGGCATAGCCACATTAGTGGAGATGGAACCAACTTCCAATTCTCTATGACCTACAGAAAAAAAGTTATTGAAGAATATCTTGAGCTCCAATGGGTATTCATCCCTAACCCTAACCCTAATAGCAACCCTAACCCTAACCCTAATCACAACCCTAACCCTAACCCTAATTGCAACCCTAACCCTAACCCTAACCCTAATTGCAACCCTAACCCATATTAGGGATTAATTGGAATAACTCCGCGCTGCTTGCTCGAAACGTGCTGAAATTCGGTGTGATTGTGTGGCAGGCCACCCTTTATTAATCATGAAATGCACAAGTCTCTAGGACTTTCAGAAGAAAAGTTATTCAAAAATATCTTGTACTTTTTTTTAATAGATTTGGTGGTTTCACCATTTCCGAAGGTCGTAGAAGCTCGGGGATGGTCCCAATGGATCGGGCAGAGCCACATTAGTGGAGATGGAACCAACTTCCAAGTCTCTATGACCTTCAAAAAAAAAGTTATTGAACAATATCTTGAACTCCTATAGGTTTTCAGCCCTAACCCTAACCCTAATCACAACCAAAAAATCAAACACTAATCACAACCCTAACCCTACCCCTTCCAAAGGTCGTAGAAGCTCGGGGGTGGTACCAATGGATCGGGCATAGCCACATTAGTGGAGATGGAACCAACTTCCAATTCTCTATGACCTACAGAAAAAAAGTTATTGAAGAATATCTTGAGCTCCAATGGGTATTCATCCCTAACCCTAACCCTAATAGCAACCCTAACCCTAACCCTAATCACAACCCTAACCCTAACCCTAATTGCAACCCTAACCCTAATTGCAACCCTAACCCATATTAGGGATTAATTGGAATAACTCCGCGCTGCTTGCTCGAAACGTGCTGAAATTCAGTGTGATTGTGTGGCAGGCCACCCTTTATTAATCATGAAATGCACAAGTCTCTAGGACTTTCAGAAGAAAAGTTATTCAAAAATATCTTGTACTTTTTTTTAATAGATTTGGTGGTTTCACCATTTCCGAAGGTCGTAGAAGCTCGGGGATGGTCCCAATGGATCGGGCAGAGCCACATTAGTGGAGATGGAACCAACTTCCAAGTCTCTATGACCTTCAGAAAAAAAGTTATTGAACAATATCTTGAACTCCTATAGGTTTTCAGCCCTAACCCTAACCCTAATCACAACCAAAAAATCAAACACTAATCACAACCCTAACCCTACCCCTTCCAAAGGTCGTAGAAGCTCGGGGGTGGTACCAATGGATCGGGCATAGCCACATTAGTGGAGATGGAACCAACTTCCAATTCTCTATGACCTACAGAAAAAAAGTTATTGAAGAATATCTTGAGCTCCAATGGGTATTCATCCCTAACCCTAACCCTAATAGCAACCCTAACCCTAATCACAACCCTAACCCTAACCCTAATTGCAACCCTAACCCTAACCCTAACCCTAATTGCAACCCTAACCCATATTAGGGATTAATTGGAATAACTCCGCGCTGCTTGCTCGAAACGTGCTGAAATTCGGTGTGATTGTGTGGCAGGCCACCCTTTATTAATCATGAAATGCACAAGTCTCTAGGACTTTCAGAAGAAAAGTTATTCAAAAATATCTTGTACTTTTTTTTAATAGATTTGGTGGTTTCACCATTTCCGAAGGTCGTAGAAGCTCGGGGATGGTCCCAATGGATCGGGCAGAGCCACATTAGTGGAGATGGAACCAACTTCCAAGTCTCTATGACCTTCAAAAAAAAAGTTATTGAACAATATCTTGAACTCCTATAGGTTTTCAGCCCTAACCCTAACCCTAATCACAACCAAAAAATCAAACACTAATCACAACCCTAACCCTACCCCTTCCAAAGGTCGTAGAAGCTCGGGGGTGGTACCAATGGATCGGGCATAGCCACATTAGTGGAGATGGAACCAACTTCCAATTCTCTATGACCTACAGAAAAAAAGTTATTGAAGAATATCTTGAGCTCCAATGGGTATTCATCCCTAACCCTAACCCTAATAGCAACCCTAACCCTAACCCTAATCACAACCCTAACCCTAACCCTAATTGCAACCCTAACCCTAACCCTAACCCTAATTGCAACCCTAACCCATATTAGGGATTAATTAGAATAACTCCGCGCTGCTTGCTCGAAACGTGCTGAAATTCGGTGTGGTTGTGTGGCAGGCCACACTTTATTAATCATGTAATGCACAAGTCTCTAGGACTTTCAGAAGAAAAGTTATTCAAAAATATCTTGTACTTTTTTTAAATAGATTTGGTGGTTTCACCATTTTCGAAGGTCGTAGAAGCTCGGGGATGGTCCCAATGGATCGGGCAGAGCCACATTAGTGGAGATGGAACCAACTTCCAAGTCTCTATGACCTTCAGAAAAAAAGTTATTGAACAATATCTTGAACTCCTATAGGTTTTCAGCCCTAACCCTAACCCTAACCACAACCAAAAAATCAAACACTAATCACAACCCTAACCCTACCCCTTCCAAAGGTCGTAGAAGCTCGGGGGTGGTACCAATGGATCGGGCATAGCCACATTAGTGGAGATGGAACCAACTTCCAAGTCTCTATGACCTACAGAAAAAAAGTTATTGAAGAATATCTTGAGCTCCAATGGGTATTCATCCCTAACCCTAACCCTAATAGCAACCCTAACCCTAACCCTAATCACAACCCTAACCCTAACCCTAACCCTAACCCTAACCCTAATTGCAACCCTAACCCATATTAGGGATTAATTAGAATAACTCCGCGCTGCTTGCTCGAAACGTGCTGAAATTCGGTGTGGTTGTGTGGCAGGCCACACTTTATTAATCATGTAATGCACAAGTCTCTAGGACTTTCAGAAGAAAAGTTATTCAAAAATATCTTGTACTTTTTTTAAATAGATTTGGTGGTTTCACCATTTTCGAAGGTCGTAGAAGCTCGGGGATGGTCCCAATGGATCGGGCAGAGCCACATTAGTGGAGATGGAACCAACTTCCAAGTCTCTATGACCTTCAGAAAAAAAGTTATTGAACAATATCTTGAACTCCTATAGGTTTTCAGCCCTAACCCTAACCCTAACCACAACCAAAAAATCAAACACTAATCACAACCCTAACCCTACCCCTTCCAAAGGTCGTAGAAGCTCGGGGGTGGTACCAATGGATCGGGCATAGCCACATTAGTGGAGATGGAACCAACTTCCAAGTCTCTATGACCTACAGAAAAAAAGTTATTGAAGAATATCTTGAGCTCCAATGGGTATTCATCCCTAACCCTAACCCTAATAGCAACCCTAACCCTAACCCTAATCACAACCCTAACCCTAACCCTAATTGCAACCCTAACCCTAACCCTAACCCTAATTGCAACCCTAACCCATATTAGGGATTAATTAGAATAACTCCGCGCTGCTTGCTCGAAACGTGCTGAAATTCGGTGTGGTTGTGTGGCAGGCCACACTTTATTAATCATGTAATGCACAAGTCTCTAGGACTTTCAGAAGAAAAGTTATTCAAAAATATCTTGTACTTTTTTTAAATAGATTTGGTGGTTTCACCATTTTCGAAGGTCGTAGAAGCTCGGGGATGGTCCCAATGGATCGGGCAGAGCCACATTAGTGGAGATGGAACCAACTTCCAAGTCTCTATGACCTTCAGAAAAAAAGTTATTGAACAATATCTTGAACTCCTATAGGTTTTCAGCCCTAACCCTAACCCTAACCACAACCAAAAAATCAAACACTAATCACAACCCTAACCCTACCCCTTCCAAAGGTCGTAGAAGCTCGGGGGTGGTACCAATGGATCGGGCATAGCCACATTAGTGGAGATGGAACCAACTTCCAAGTCTCTATGACCTACAGAAAAAAGGTTATTGAAGAATATCTTGAGCTCCAATGGGTATTCATCCCTAACCCTAACCCTAATAGCAACCCTAACCCTAACCCTAATCACAACCCTAACCCTAACCCTAATTGCAACCCTAACCCTAACCCTAACCCTAATTGCAACCCTAACCCATATTAGGGATTAATTAGAATAACTCCGCGCTGCTTGCTCGAAACGTGCTGAAATTCGGTGTGGTTGTGTGGCAGGCCACACTTTATTAACCATGAAATGCACAAGTCTCTAGGACTTTCAGAAGAAAAGTTATTCAAAAATATCTTGTACTTTTTTTTATAGATTTGGTGGTTTCACCATTTCCGAAGGTCGTAGAAGCTCGGGGATGGTCCCAATGGATCGGGCAGAGCCACATTAGTGGAGATGGAACCAACTTCCAAGTCTCTATGACCTTCAGAAAAAAAGTTATTGAACAATATCTTGAACTCCTATAGGTTTTCAGCCCTAACCCTAACCCTAATCACAACCAAAAAATCAAACACTAATCACAACCCTAACCCTACCCCTTCCAAAGGTCGTAGAAGCTCGGGGGTGGTACCAATGGATCGGGCATAGCCACATTAGTGGAGATGGAACCAACTTCCAATTCTCTATGACCTACAGAAAAAAAGTTGTTGAAGAATATCTTGAGCTCCAATGGGTATTCATCCCTAACCCTAACCCTAATAGCAACCCTAACCCTAACCCTAATCACAACCCTAACCCTAACCCTAATTGCAACCCTAACCCATATTAGGGATTAATTGGAATAACTCCGCGCTGCTTGCTCGAAACGTGCTGAAATTCAGTGTGATTGTGTGGCAGGCCACCCTTTATTAATCATGAAATGCACAAGTCTCTAGGACTTTCAGAAGAAAAGTTATTCAAAAATATCTTGTACTTTTTTTTTATAGATTTGGTGGTTTCACCATTTCCGAAGGTCGTAGAAGCTCGGGGATGGTCCCAATGGATCGGGCAGAGCCACATTAGTGGAGATGGAACCAACTTCCAAGTCTCTATGACCTTCAGAAAAAAAGTTATTGAACAATATCTTGAACTCCTATAGGTTTTCAGCCCTAACCCTAACCCTAATCACAACCAAAAAATCAAACACTAATCACAACCCTAACCCTACCCCTTCCAAAGGTCATAGAAGCTCGGGGGTGGTACCAATGGATCGGGCATAGCCACATTAGTGGAGATGGAACCAACTTCCAATTCTCTATGACCTACAGAAAAAAAGTTATTGATGAATATCTTGAGCTCCAATGGGTATTCATCCCTAACCCTAACCCTAATAGCAACCCTAACCCTAACCCTAATCACAACCCTAACCCTAACCCTAATTGCAACCCTAACCCTAATTGCAACCCTAACCCATATTAGGGATTAATTGGAATAACTCCGCGCTGCTTGCTCGAAACGTGCTGAAATTCAGTGTGATTGTGTGGCAGGCCACCCTTTATTAATCATGAAATGCACAAGTCTCTAGGACTTTCAAAAGAAAAGTTATTCAAAAATATCTTGTACTTTTTTTTAATAGATTTGGTGGTTTCACCATTTCCGAAGGTCGTAGAAGCTCGCGGATGGTCCCAATGGATCGGGCAGAGCCACATTAGTGGAGATGGAACCAACTTCCAAGTCTCTATGACCTTCAGAAAAAAAGTTATTGAACAATATCTTGAACTCCTATAGGTTTTCAGCCCTAACCCTAACCCTAATCACAACCAAAAAATCAAACACTAATCACAACCCTAACCCTACCCCTTCCAAAGGTCGTAGAAGCTCGGGGGTGGTACCAATGGATCGGGCATAGCCACATTAGTGGAGATGGAACCAACTTCCAAGTCTCTATGACCTACAGAAAAAAAGTTATTGAAGAATATCTTGAGCTCCAATGGGTATTCATCCCTAACCCTAACCCTAATAGCAACCCTAACCCTAACCCTAATCACAACCCTAACCCTAACCCTAACCCTAATTGCAACCCTAACCCATATTAGGGATTAATTGGAATAACTCCGCGCTGCTTGCTCGAAACGTGCTGAAATTTGGTGTGATTGTGTGGCAGGCCACCCTTTATTAATCATGAAATGCACAAGTCTCTAGGACTTTCAGAAGAAAAGTTATTCAAAAATATCTTGTACTTTTTTTTTATAGATTTGGTGGTTTCACCATTTCCGAAGGTCGTAGAAGCTCGGGGATGGTCCCAATGGATCGGGCAGAGCCACATTAGTGGAGATGGAACCAACTTCCAAGTCTCTATGACCTTCAAAAAAAAAGTTATTGAACAATATCTTGAACTCCTATAGGTTTTCAGCCCTAACCCTAACCCTAATCACAACCAAAAAATCAAACACTAATCACAACCCTAACCCTACCCCTTCCAAAGGTCGTAGAAGCTCGGGGGTGGTACCAATGGATCGGGCATAGCCACATTAGTGGAGATGGAACCAACTTCCAATTCTCTATGACCTACAGAAAAAAAGTTGTTGAAGAATATCTTGAGCTCCAATGGGTATTCATCCCTAACCCTAACCCTAATAGCAACCCTAACCCTAACCCTAATCACAACCCTAACCCTAACCCTAATTGCAACCCTAACCCATATTAGGGATTAATTGGAATAACTCCGCGCTGCTTGCTCGAAACGTGCTGAAATTCAGTGTGATTGTGTGGCAGGCCACCCTTTATTAATCATGAAATGCACAAGTCTCTAGGACTTTCAGAAGAAAAGTTATTCAAAAATATCTTGTACTTTTTTTTTATAGATTTGGTGGTTTCACCATTTCCGAAGGTCGTAGAAGCTCGGGGATGGTCCCAATGGATCGGGCAGAGCCACATTAGTGGAGATGGAACCAACTTCCAAGTCTCTATGACCTTCAGAAAAAAAGTTATTGAACAATATCTTGAACTCCTATAGGTTTTCAGCCCTAACCCTAACCCTAATCACAACCAAAAAATCAAACACTAATCACAACCCTAACCCTACCCCTTCCAAAGGTCATAGAAGCTCGGGGGTGGTACCAATGGATCGGGCATAGCCACATTAGTGGAGATGGAACCAACTTCCAATTCTCTATGACCTACAGAAAAAAAGTTATTGATGAATATCTTGAGCTCCAATGGGTATTCATCCCTAACCCTAACCCTAATAGCAACCCTAACCCTAACCCTAATCACAACCCTAACCCTAACCCTAATTGCAACCCTAACCCTAATTGCAACCCTAACCCATATTAGGGATTAATTGGAATAACTCCGCGCTGCTTGCTCGAAACGTGCTGAAATTCAGTGTGATTGTGTGGCAGGCCACCCTTTATTAATCATGAAATGCACAAGTCTCTAGGACTTTCAAAAGAAAAGTTATTCAAAAATATCTTGTACTTTTTTTTAATAGATTTGGTGGTTTCACCATTTCCGAAGGTCGTAGAAGCTCGCGGATGGTCCCAATGGATCGGGCAGAGCCACATTAGTGGAGATGGAACCAACTTCCAAGTCTCTATGACCTTCAGAAAAAAAGTTATTGAACAATATCTTGAACTCCTATAGGTTTTCAGCCCTAACCCTAACCCTAATCACAACCAAAAAATCAAACACTAATCACAACCCTAACCCTACCCCTTCCAAAGGTCGTAGAAGCTCGGGGGTGGTACCAATGGATCGGGCATAGCCACATTAGTGGAGATGGAACCAACTTCCAAGTCTCTATGACCTACAGAAAAAAAGTTATTGAAGAATATCTTGAGCTCCAATGGGTATTCATCCCTAACCCTAACCCTAATAGCAACCCTAACCCTAACCCTAATCACAACCCTAACCCTAACCCTAACCCTAATTGCAACCCTAACCCATATTAGGGATTAATTGGAATAACTCCGCGCTGCTTGCTCGAAACGTGCTGAAATTTGGTGTGATTGTGTGGCAGGCCACCCTTTATTAATCATGAAATGCACAAGTCTCTAGGACTTTCAGAAGAAAAGTTATTCAAAAATATCTTGTACTTTTTTTTTATAGATTTGGTGGTTTCACCATTTCCGAAGGTCGTAGAAGCTCGGGGATGGTCCCAATGGATCGGGCAGAGCCACATTAGTGGAGATGGAACCAACTTCCAAGTCTCTATGACCTTCAAAAAAAAAGTTATTGAACAATATCTTGAACTCCTATAGGTTTTCAGCCCTAACCCTAACCCTAATCACAACCAAAAAATCAAACACTAATCACAACCCTAACCCTACCCCTTCCAAAGGTCGTAGAAGCTCGGGGGTGGTACCAATGGATCGGGCATAGCCACATTAGTGGAGATGGAACCAACTTCCAATTCTCTATGACCTACAGAAAAAAAGTTATTGAAGAATATCTTGAGCTCCAATGGGTATTCATCCCTAACCCTAACCCTAATAGCAACCCTAACCCTAACCCTAATCACAACCCTAACCCTAACCCTAATTGCAACCCTAACCCTAACCCTAACCCTAATTGCAACCCTAACCCATATTAGGGATTAATTAGAATAACTCCGCGCTGCTTGCTCGAAACGTGCTGAAATTCGGTGTGGTTGTGTGGCAGGCCACACTTTATTAACCATGAAATGCACAAGTCTCTAGGACTTTCAGAAGAAAAGTTATTCAAAAATATCTTGTACTTTTTTTTATAGATTTGGTGGTTTCACCATTTCCGAAGGTCGTAGAAGCTCGGGGATGGTCCCAATGGATCGGGCAGAGCCACATTAGTGGAGATGGAACCAACTTCCAAGTCTCTATGACCTTCAGAAAAAAAGTTATTGAACAATATCTTGAACTCCTATAGGTTTTCAGCCCTAACCCTAACCCTAATCACAACCAAAAAATCAAACACTAATCACAACCCTAACCCTACCCCTTCCAAAGGTCGTAGAAGCTCGGGGGTGGTACCAATGGATCGGGCATAGCCACATTAGTGGAGATGGAACCAACTTCCAATTCTCTATGACCTACAGAAAAAAAGTTGTTGAAGAATATCTTGAGCTCCAATGGGTATTCATCCCTAACCCTAACCCTAATAGCAACCCTAACCCTAACCCTAATCACAACCCTAACCCTAACCCTAATTGCAACCCTAACCCATATTAGGGATTAATTGGAATAACTCCGCGCTGCTTGCTCGAAACGTGCTGAAATTCAGTGTGATTGTGTGGCAGGCCACCCTTTATTAATCATGAAATGCACAAGTCTCTAGGACTTTCAGAAGAAAAGTTATTCAAAAATATCTTGTACTTTTTTTTTATAGATTTGGTGGTTTCACCATTTCCGAAGGTCGTAGAAGCTCGGGGATGGTCCCAATGGATCGGGCAGAGCCACATTAGTGGAGATGGAACCAACTTCCAAGTCTCTATGACCTTCAGAAAAAAAGTTATTGAACAATATCTTGAACTCCTATAGGTTTTCAGCCCTAACCCTAACCCTAATCACAACCAAAAAATCAAACACTAATCACAACCCTAACCCTACCCCTTCCAAAGGTCATAGAAGCTCGGGGGTGGTACCAATGGATCGGGCATAGCCACATTAGTGGAGATGGAACCAACTTCCAATTCTCTATGACCTACAGAAAAAAAGTTATTGATGAATATCTTGAGCTCCAATGGGTATTCATCCCTAACCCTAACCCTAATAGCAACCCTAACCCTAACCCTAATCACAACCCTAACCCTAACCCTAATTGCAACCCTAACCCTAATTGCAACCCTAACCCATATTAGGGATTAATTGGAATAACTCCGCGCTGCTTGCTCGAAACGTGCTGAAATTCAGTGTGATTGTGTGGCAGGCCACCCTTTATTAATCATGAAATGCACAAGTCTCTAGGACTTTCAAAAGAAAAGTTATTCAAAAATATCTTGTACTTTTTTTTAATAGATTTGGTGGTTTCACCATTTCCGAAGGTCGTAGAAGCTCGCGGATGGTCCCAATGGATCGGGCAGAGCCACATTAGTGGAGATGGAACCAACTTCCAAGTCTCTATGACCTTCAGAAAAAAAGTTATTGAACAATATCTTGAACTCCTATAGGTTTTCAGCCCTAACCCTAACCCTAATCACAACCAAAAAATCAAACACTAATCACAACCCTAACCCTACCCCTTCCAAAGGTCGTAGAAGCTCGGGGGTGGTACCAATGGATCGGGCATAGCCACATTAGTGGAGATGGAACCAACTTCCAAGTCTCTATGACCTACAGAAAAAAAGTTATTGAAGAATATCTTGAGCTCCAATGGGTATTCATCCCTAACCCTAACCCTAATAGCAACCCTAACCCTAACCCTAATCACAACCCTAACCCTAACCCTAACCCTAATTGCAACCCTAACCCATATTAGGGATTAATTGGAATAACTCCGCGCTGCTTGCTCGAAACGTGCTGAAATTCGGTGTGATTGTGTGGCAGGCCACCCTTTATTAATCATGAAATGCACAAGTCTCTAGGACTTTCAGAAGAAAAGTTATTCAAAAATATCTTGTACTTTTTTTTTATAGATTTGGTGGTTTCACCATTTCCGAAGGTCGTAGAAGCTCGGGGATGGTCCCAATGGATCGGGCAGAGCCACATTAGTGGAGATGGAACCAACTTCCAAGTCTCTATGACCTTCAAAAAAAAAGTTATTGAACAATATCTTGAACTCCTATAGGTTTTCAGCCCTAACCCTAACCCTAATCACAACCAAAAAATCAAACACTAATCACAACCCTAACCCTACCCCTTCCAAAGGTCGTAGAAGCTCGGGGGTGGTACCAATGGATCGGGCATAGCCACATTAGTGGAGATGGAACCAACTTCCAATTCTCTATGACCTACAGAAAAAAAGTTATTGAAGAATATCTTGAGCTCCAATGGGTATTCATCCCTAACCCTAACCCTAATAGCAACCCTAACCCTAACCCTAATCACAACCCTAACCCTAACCCTAATTGCAACCCTAACCCTAATTGCAACCCTAACCCATATTAGGGATTAATTGGAATAACTCCGCGCTGCTTGCTCGAAACGTGCTGAAATTCAGTGTGATTGTGTGGCAGGCCACCCTTTATTAATCATGAAATGCACAAGTCTCTAGGACTTTCAGAAGAAAAGTTATTCAAAAATATCTTGTACTTTTTTTTAATAGATTTGGTGGTTTCACCATTTCCGAAGGTCGTAGAAGCTCGGGGATGGTCCCAATGGATCGGGCAGAGCCACATTAGTGGAGATGGAACCAACTTCCAAGTCTCTATGACCTTCAGAAAAAAAGTTATTGAACAATATCTTGAACTCCTATAGGTTTTCAGCCCTAACCCTAACCCTAATCACAACCAAAAAATCAAACACTAATCACAACCCTAACCCTACCCCTTCCAAAGGTCGTAGAAGCTCGGGGGTGGTACCAATGGATCGGGCATAGCCACATTAGTGGAGATGGAACCAACTTCCAACTCTCTATGACCTACAGAAAAAAAGTTATTGAAGAATATCTTGAGCTCCAATGGGTATTCATCCCTAACCCTAACCCTAATAGCAACCCTAACCCTAATCACAACCCTAACCCTAACCCTAATTGCAACCCTAACCCTAACCCTAACCCTAATTGCAACCCTAACCCATATTAGGGATTAATTGGAATAACTCCGCGCTGCTTGCTCGAAACGTGCTGAAATTCGGTGTGATTGTGTGGCAGGCCACCCTTTATTAATCATGAAATGCACAAGTCTCTAGGACTTTCAGAAGAAAAGTTATTCAAAAATATCTTGTACTTTTTTTTAATAGATTTGGTGGTTTCACCATTTCCGAAGGTCGTAGAAGCTCGGGGATGGTCCCAATGGATCGGGCAGAGCCACATTAGTGGAGATGGAACCAACTTCCAAGTCTCTATGACCTTCAAAAAAAAAGTTATTGAACAATATCTTGAACTCCTATAGGTTTTCAGCCCTAACCCTAACCCTAATCACAACCAAAAAATCAAACACTAATCACAACCCTAACCCTACCCCTTCCAAAGGTCGTAGAAGCTCGGGGGTGGTACCAATGGATCGGGCATAGCCACATTAGTGGAGATGGAACCAACTTCCAATTCTCTATGACCTACAGAAAAAAAGTTATTGAAGAATATCTTGAGCTCCAATGGGTATTCATCCCTAACCCTAACCCTAATAGCAACCCTAACCCTAACCCTAATCACAACCCTAACCCTAACCCTAATTGCAACCCTAACCCTAACCCTAACCCTAATTGCAACCCTAACCCATATTAGGGATTAATTGGAATAACTCCGCGCTGCTTGCTCGAAACGTGCTGAAATTCGGTGTGATTGTGTGGCAGGCCACCCTTTATTAATCATGAAATGCACAAGTCTCTAGGACTTTCAGAAGAAAAGTTATTCAAAAATATCTTGTACTTTTTTTTAATAGATTTGGTGGTTTCACCATTTCCGAAGGTCGTAGAAGCTCGGGGATGGTCCCAATGGATCGGGCAGAGCCACATTAGTGGAGATGGAACCAACTTCCAAGTCTCTATGACCTTCAAAAAAAAAGTTATTGAACAATATCTTGAACTCCTATAGGTTTTCAGCCCTAACCCTAACCCTAATCACAACCAAAAAATCAAACACTAATCACAACCCTAACCCTACCCCTTCCAAAGGTCGTAGAAGCTCGGGGGTGGTACCAATGGATCGGGCATAGCCACATTAGTGAAGATGGAACCAACTTCCAATTCTCTATGACCTACAGAAAAAAAGTTATTGAAGAATATCTTGAGCTCCAATGGGTATTCATCCCTAACCCTAACCCTAATAGCAACCCTAACCCTAACCCTAATCACAACCCTAACCCTAACCCTAATTGCAACCCTAACCCTAATTGCAACCCTAACCCATATTAGGGATTAATTGGAATAACTCTGCGCTGCTTGCTCGAAACGTGCTGAAATTCAGTGTGATTGTGTGGCAGGCCACCCTTTATTAATCATGAAATGCACAAGTCTCTAGGACTTTCAGAAGAAAAGTTATTCAAAAATATCTTGTACTTTTTTTTAATAGATTTGGTGGTTTCACCATTTCCGAAGGTCGTAGAAGCTCGGGGATGGTCCCAATGGATCGGGCAGAGCCACATTAGTGGAGATGGAACCAACTTCCAAGTCTCTATGACCTTCAGAAAAAAAGTTATTGAACAATATCTTGAACTCCTATAGGTTTTCAGCCCTAACCCTAACCCTAACCACAACCAAAAAATCAAACACTAATCACAACCCTAACCCTACCCCTTCCAAAGGTCGTAGAAGCTCGGGGGTGGTACCAATGGATCGGGCATAGCCACATTAGTGGAGATGGAACCAACTTCCAAGTCTCTATGACCTACAGAAAAAAAGTTATTGAAGAATATCTTGAGCTCCAATGGGTATTCATCCCTAACCCTAACCCTAATAGCAACCCTAACCCTAACCCTAATCACAACCCTAACCCTAACCCTAATTGCAACCCTAACCCTAACCCTAACCCTAATTGCAACCCTAACCCATATTAGGGATTAATTAGAATAACTCCGCGCTGCTTGCTCGAAACGTGCTGAAATTCGGTGTGGTTGTGTGGCAGGCCACACTTTATTAATCATGTAATGCACAAGTCTCTAGGACTTTCAGAAGAAAAGTTATTCAAAAATATCTTGTACTTTTTTTAAATAGATTTGGTGGTTTCACCATTTTCGAAGGTCGTAGAAGCTCGGGGATGGTCCCAATGGATCGGGCAGAGCCACATTAGTGGAGATGGAACCAACTTCCAAGTCTCTATGACCTTCAGAAAAAAAGTTATTGAACAATATCTTGAACTCCTATAGGTTTTCAGCCCTAACCCTAACCCTAACCACAACCAAAAAATCAAACACTAATCACAACCCTAACCCTACCCCTTCCAAAGGTCGTAGAAGCTCGGGGGTGGTACCAATGGATCGGGCATAGCCACATTAGTGGAGATGGAACCAACTTCCAAGTCTCTATGACCTACAGAAAAAAAGTTATTGAAGAATATCTTGAGCTCCAATGGGTATTCATCCCTAACCCTAACCCTAATAGCAACCCTAACCCTAACCCTAATCACAACCCTAACCCTAACCCTAATTGCAACCCTAACCCTAACCCTAACCCTAATTGCAACCCTAACCCATATTAGGGATTAATTAGAATAACTCCGCGCTGCTTGCTCGAAACGTGCTGAAATTCGGTGTGGTTGTGTGGCAGGCCACACTTTATTAATCATGTAATGCACAAGTCTCTAGGACTTTCAGAAGAAAAGTTATTCAAAAATATCTTGTACTTTTTTTAAATAGATTTGGTGGTTTCACCATTTTCGAAGGTCGTAGAAGCTCGGGGATGGTCCCAATGGATCGGGCAGAGCCACATTAGTGGAGATGGAACCAACTTCCAAGTCTCTATGACCTTCAGAAAAAAAGTTATTGAACAATATCTTGAACTCCTATAGGTTTTCAGCCCTAACCCTAACCCTAACCACAACCAAAAAATCAAACACTAATCACAACCCTAACCCTACCCCTTCCAAAGGTCGTAGAAGCTCGGGGGTGGTACCAATGGATCGGGCATAGCCACATTAGTGGAGATGGAACCAACTTCCAAGTCTCTATGACCTACAGAAAAAAGGTTATTGAAGAATATCTTGAGCTCCAATGGGTATTCATCCCTAACCCTAACCCTAATAGCAACCCTAACCCTAACCCTAATCACAACCCTAACCCTAACCCTAATTGCAACCCTAACCCTAACCCTAACCCTAATTGCAACCCTAACCCATATTAGGGATTAATTAGAATAACTCCGCGCTGCTTGCTCGAAACGTGCTGAAATTCGGTGTGGTTGTGTGGCAGGCCACACTTTATTAACCATGAAATGCACAAGTCTCTAGGACTTTCAGAAGAAAAGTTATTCAAAAATATCTTGTACTTTTTTTTATAGATTTGGTGGTTTCACCATTTCCGAAGGTCGTAGAAGCTCGGGGATGGTCCCAATGGATCGGGCAGAGCCACATTAGTGGAGATGGAACCAACTTCCAAGTCTCTATGACCTTCAGAAAAAAAGTTATTGAACAATATCTTGAACTCCTATAGGTTTTCAGCCCTAACCCTAACCCTAATCACAACCAAAAAATCAAACACTAATCACAACCCTAACCCTACCCCTTCCAAAGGTCGTAGAAGCTCGGGGGTGGTACCAATGGATCGGGCATAGCCACATTAGTGGAGATGGAACCAACTTCCAATTCTCTATGACCTACAGAAAAAAAGTTGTTGAAGAATATCTTGAGCTCCAATGGGTATTCATCCCTAACCCTAACCCTAATAGCAACCCTAACCCTAACCCTAATCACAACCCTAACCCTAACCCTAATTGCAACCCTAACCCATATTAGGGATTAATTGGAATAACTCCGCGCTGCTTGCTCGAAACGTGCTGAAATTCAGTGTGATTGTGTGGCAGGCCACCCTTTATTAATCATGAAATGCACAAGTCTCTAGGACTTTCAGAAGAAAAGTTATTCAAAAATATCTTGTACTTTTTTTTTATAGATTTGGTGGTTTCACCATTTCCGAAGGTCGTAGAAGCTCGGGGATGGTCCCAATGGATCGGGCAGAGCCACATTAGTGGAGATGGAACCAACTTCCAAGTCTCTATGACCTTCAGAAAAAAAGTTATTGAACAATATCTTGAACTCCTATAGGTTTTCAGCCCTAACCCTAACCCTAATCACAACCAAAAAATCAAACACTAATCACAACCCTAACCCTACCCCTTCCAAAGGTCATAGAAGCTCGGGGGTGGTACCAATGGATCGGGCATAGCCACATTAGTGGAGATGGAACCAACTTCCAATTCTCTATGACCTACAGAAAAAAAGTTATTGATGAATATCTTGAGCTCCAATGGGTATTCATCCCTAACCCTAACCCTAATAGCAACCCTAACCCTAACCCTAATCACAACCCTAACCCTAACCCTAATTGCAACCCTAACCCTAATTGCAACCCTAACCCATATTAGGGATTAATTGGAATAACTCCGCGCTGCTTGCTCGAAACGTGCTGAAATTCAGTGTGATTGTGTGGCAGGCCACCCTTTATTAATCATGAAATGCACAAGTCTCTAGGACTTTCAAAAGAAAAGTTATTCAAAAATATCTTGTACTTTTTTTTAATAGATTTGGTGGTTTCACCATTTCCGAAGGTCGTAGAAGCTCGCGGATGGTCCCAATGGATCGGGCAGAGCCACATTAGTGGAGATGGAACCAACTTCCAAGTCTCTATGACCTTCAGAAAAAAAGTTATTGAACAATATCTTGAACTCCTATAGGTTTTCAGCCCTAACCCTAACCCTAATCACAACCAAAAAATCAAACACTAATCACAACCCTAACCCTACCCCTTCCAAAGGTCGTAGAAGCTCGGGGGTGGTACCAATGGATCGGGCATAGCCACATTAGTGGAGATGGAACCAACTTCCAAGTCTCTATGACCTACAGAAAAAAAGTTATTGAAGAATATCTTGAGCTCCAATGGGTATTCATCCCTAACCCTAACCCTAATAGCAACCCTAACCCTAACCCTAATCACAACCCTAACCCTAACCCTAACCCTAATTGCAACCCTAACCCATATTAGGGATTAATTGGAATAACTCCGCGCTGCTTGCTCGAAACGTGCTGAAATTCGGTGTGATTGTGTGGCAGGCCACCCTTTATTAATCATGAAATGCACAAGTCTCTAGGACTTTCAGAAGAAAAGTTATTCAAAAATATCTTGTACTTTTTTTTTATAGATTTGGTGGTTTCACCATTTCCGAAGGTCGTAGAAGCTCGGGGATGGTCCCAATGGATCGGGCAGAGCCACATTAGTGGAGATGGAACCAACTTCCAAGTCTCTATGACCTTCAAAAAAAAAGTTATTGAACAATATCTTGAACTCCTATAGGTTTTCAGCCCTAACCCTAACCCTAATCACAACCAAAAAATCAAACACTAATCACAACCCTAACCCTACCCCTTCCAAAGGTCGTAGAAGCTCGGGGGTGGTACCAATGGATCGGGCATAGCCACATTAGTGGAGATGGAACCAACTTCCAATTCTCTATGACCTACAGAAAAAAAGTTATTGAAGAATAACTTGAGCTCCAATGGGTATTCATCCCTAACCCTAACCCTAATAGCAACCCTAACCCTAACCCTAATCACAACCCTAACCCTAACCCTAATTGCAACCCTAACCCTAACCCTAACCCTAATTGCAACCCTAACCCATATTAGGGATTAATTGGAATAACTCCGCGCTGCTTGCTCGAAACGTGCTGAAATTCGGTGTGATTGTGTGGCAGGCCACCCTTTATTAATCATGAAATGCACAAGTCTCTAGGACTTTCAGAAGAAAAGTTATTCAAAAATATCTTGTACTTTTTTTTAATAGATTTGGTGGTTTCACCATTTCCGAAGGTCGTAGAAGCTCGGGGATGGTCCCAATGGATCGGGCAGAGCCACATTAGTGGAGATGGAACCAACTTCCAAGTCTCTATGACCTTCAAAAAAAAAGTTATTGAACAATATCTTGAACTCCTATAGGTTTTCAGCCCTAACCCTAACCCTAATCACAACCAAAAAATCAAACACTAATCACAACCCTAACCCTACCCCTTCCAAAGGTCGTAGAAGCTCGGGGGTGGTACCAATGGATCGGGCATAGCCACATTAGTGGAGATGGAACCAACTTCCAATTCTCTATGACCTACAGAAAAAAAGTTATTGAAGAATATCTTGAGCTCCAATGGGTATTCATCCCTAACCCTAACCCTAATAGCAACCCTAACCCTAACCCTAATCACAACCCTAACCCTAACCCTAATTGCAACCCTAACCCTAATTGCAACCCTAACCCATATTAGGGATTAATTGGAATAACTCCGCGCTGCTTGCTCGAAACGTGCTGAAATTCAGTGTGATTGTGTGGCAGGCCACCCTTTATTAATCATGAAATGCACAAGTCTCTAGGACTTTCAGAAGAAAAGTTATTCAAAAATATCTTGTACTTTTTTTTAATAGATTTGGTGGTTTCACCATTTCCGAAGGTCGTAGAAGCTCGGGGATGGTCCCAATGGATCGGGCAGAGCCACATTAGTGGAGATGGAACCAACTTCCAAGTCTCTATGACCTTCAGAAAAAAAGTTATTGAACAATATCTTGAACTCCTATAGGTTTTCAGCCCTAACCCTAACCCTAATCACAACCAAAAAATCAAACACTAATCACAACCCTAACCCTACCCCTTCCAAAGGTCGTAGAAGCTCGGGGGTGGTACCAATGGATCGGGCATAGCCACATTAGTGGAGATGGAACCAACTTCCAATTCTCTATGACCTACAGAAAAAAAGTTATTGAAGAATATCTTGAGCTCCAATGGGTATTCATCCCTAACCCTAACCCTAATAGCAACCCTAACCCTAATCACAACCCTAACCCTAACCCTAATTGCAACCCTAACCCTAACCCTAACCCTAATTGCAACCCTAACCCATATTAGGGATTAATTGGAATAACTCCGCGCTGCTTGCTCGAAACGTGCTGAAATTCGGTGTGATTGTGTGGCAGGCCACCCTTTATTAATCATGAAATGCACAAGTCTCTAGGACTTTCAGAAGAAAAGTTATTCAAAAATATCTTGTACTTTTTTTTAATAGATTTGGTGGTTTCACCATTTCCGAAGGTCGTAGAAGCTCGGGGATGGTCCCAATGGATCGGGCAGAGCCACATTAGTGGAGATGGAACCAACTTCCAAGTCTCTATGACCTTCAAAAAAAAAGTTATTGAACAATATCTTGAACTCCTATAGGTTTTCAGCCCTAACCCTAACCCTAATCACAACCAAAAAATCAAACACTAATCACAACCCTAACCCTACCCCTTCCAAAGGTCGTAGAAGCTCGGGGGTGGTACCAATGGATCGGGCATAGCCACATTAGTGGAGATGGAACCAACTTCCAATTCTCTATGACCTACAGAAAAAAAGTTATTGAAGAATATCTTGAGCTCCAATGGGTATTCATCCCTAACCCTAACCCTAATAGCAACCCTAACCCTAACCCTAATCACAACCCTAACCCTAACCCTAATTGCAACCCTAACCCTAACCCTAACCCTAATTGCAACCCTAACCCATATTAGGGATTAATTGGAATAACTCTGCGCTGCTTGCTCGAAACGTGCTGAAATTCAGTGTGATTGTGTGGCAGGCCACCCTTTATTAATCATGAAATGCACAAGTCTCTAGGACTTTCAGAAGAAAAGTTATTCAAAAATATCTTGTACTTTTTTTTAATAGATTTGGTGGTTTCACCATTTCCGAAGGTCGTAGAAGCTCGGGGATGGTCCCAATGGATCGGGCAGAGCCACATTAGTGGAGATGGAACCAACTTCCAAGTCTCTATGACCTTCAGAAAAAAAGTTATTGAACAATATCTTGAACTCCTATAGGTTTTCAGCCCTAACCCTAACCCTAATCACAACCCTAACCCTACCCCTTCCAAAGGTCGTAGAAGCTCGGGGGTGGTCCCAATGGATCGGGCATAGCCACATTAGTGGAGATGGAACCAACTTCCAATTCTCTATGACCTACAGAAAAAAAGTTATTGAAGAATATCTTGAGCTCCAATGGGTATTCATCCCTAACCCTAACCCTAATAGCAACCCTAACCCTAACCCTAATCACAACCCTAACCCTAACCCTAATCACAACCCTAACCCTAACCCTAATTGCAACCCTAACCCTAACCCTAATTGCAACCCTAACCCATATTAGGGATTAATTGGAATAACTCTGCGCTGCTTGCTCGAAACGTGCTGAAATTCAGTGTGATTGTGTGGCAGGCCACCCTTTATTAATCATGAAATGCACAAGTCTCTAGGACTTTCAGAAGAAAAGTTATTCAAAAATATCTTGTACTTTTTTTTAATAGATTTGGTGGTTTCACCATTTCCGAAGGTCGTAGAAGCTCGGGGATGGTCCCAATGGATCGGGCAGAGCCACATTAGTGGAGATGGAACCAACTTCCAAGTCTCTATGACCTTCAAAAAAAAAGTTATTGAACAATATCTTGAACTCCTATAGGTTTTCAGCCCTAACCCTAACCCTAATCACAACCAAAAAATCAAACACTAATCACAACCCTAACCCTACCCCTTCCAAAGGTCGTAGAAGCTCGGGGGTGGTACCAATGGATCGGGCATAGCCACATTAGTGGAGATGGAACCAACTTCCAATTCTCTATGACCTACAGAAAAAAAGTTATTGAAGAATATCTTGAGCTCCAATGGGTATTCATCCCTAACCCTAACCCTAATAGCAACCCTAACCCTAACCCTAATCACAACCCTAACCCTAACCCTAATTGCAACCCTAACCCTAATTGCAACCCTAACCCATATTAGGGATTAATTGGAATAACTCCGCGCTGCTTGCTCGAAATGTGCTGAAATTCGGTGTGATTGTGTGGCAGGCCACCCTTTATTAATCATGAAATGCACAAGTCTCTAGGACTTTCAGAAGAAAAGTTATTCAAAAATATCTTGTACTTTTTTTTAATAGATTTGGTGGTTTCACCATTTCCGAAGGTCGTAGAAGCTCGGGGATGGTCCCAATGGATCGGGCAGAGCCACATTAGTGGAGATGGAACCAACTTCCAAGTCTCTATGACCTTCAGAAAAAAAGTTATTGAACAATATCTTGAACTCCTATAGGTTTTCAGCCCTAACCCTAACCCTAATCACAACCAAAAAATCAAACACTAATTACAACCCTAACCCTACCCCTTCCAAAGGTCGTAGAAGCTCGGGGGTGGTACCAATGGATCGGGCATAGCCACATTAGTGGAGATGGAACCAACTTCCAATTCTCTATGACCTACAGAAAAAAAGTTATTGAAGAATATCTTGAGCTCCAATGGGTATTCATCCCTAACCCTAACCCTAATAGCAACCCTAACCCTAACCCTAATCACAACCCTAACCCTAACCCTAATTGCAACCCTAACCCATATTAGGGATTAATTGGAATAACTCCGCGCTGCTTGCTCGAAACGTGCTGAAATTTGGTGTGATTGTGTGGCAGGCCACCCTTTATTAATCATGAAATGCACAAGTCTCTAGGACTTTCAGAAGAAAAGTTATTCAAAAATATCTTGTACTTTTTTTTAATAGATTTGGTGGTTTCACCATTTCCGAAGGTCGTAGAAGCTCGGGGATGGTCCCAATGGATCGGGCAGAGCCACATTAGTGGAGATGGAACCAACTTCCAAGTCTCTATGACCTTCAAAAAAAAAGTTATTGAACAATATCTTGAACTCCTATAGGTTTTCAGCCCTAACCCTAACCCTAATCACAACCAAAAAATCAAACACTAATCACAACCCTAACCCTACCCCTTCCAAAGGTCGTAGAAGCTCGGGGGTGGTACCAATGGATCGGGCATAGCCACATTAGTGGAGATGGAACCAACTTCCAATTCTCTATGACCTACAGAAAAAAAGTTATTGAAGAATATCTTGAGCTCCAATGGGTATTCATCCCTAACCCTAACCCTAATAGCAACCCTAACCCTAACCCTAATCACAACCCTAACCCTAACCCTAATTGCAACCCTAACCCTAATTGCAACCCTAACCCATATTAGGGATTAATTGGAATAACTCCGCGCTGCTTGCTCGAAATGTGCTGAAATTCGGTGTGATTGTGTGGCAGGCCACCCTTTATTAATCATGAAATGCACAAGTCTCTAGGACTTTCAGAAGAAAAGTTATTCAAAAATATCTTGTACTTTTTTTTAATAGATTTGGTGGTTTCACCATTTCCGAAGGTCGTAGAAGCTCGGGGATGGTCCCAATGGATCGGGCAGAGCCACATTAGTGGAGATGGAACCAACTTCCAAGTCTCTATGACCTTCAGAAAAAAAGTTATTGAACAATATCTTGAACTCCTATAGGTTTTCAGCCCTAACCCTAACCCTAATCACAACCAAAAAATCAAACACTAATTACAACCCTAACCCTACCCCTTCCAAAGGTCGTAGAAGCTCGGGGGTGGTACCAATGGATCGGGCATAGCCACATTAGTGGAGATGGAACCAACTTCCAATTCTCTATGACCTACAGAAAAAAAGTTATTGAAGAATATCTTGAGCTCCAATGGGTATTCATCCCTAACCCTAACCCTAATAGCAACCCTAACCCTAACCCTAATCACAACCCTAACCCTAACCCTAATTGCAACCCTAACCCATATTAGGGATTAATTGGAATAACTCCGCGCTGCTTGCTCGAAACGTGCTGAAATTTGGTGTGATTGTGTGGCAGGCCACCCTTTATTAATCATGAAATGCACAAGTCTCTAGGACTTTCAGAAGAAAAGTTATTCAAAAATATCTTGTACTTTTTTTTAATAGATTTGGTGGTTTCACCATTTCCGAAGGTCGTAGAAGCTCGGGGATGGTCCCAATGGATCGGGCAGAGCCACATTAGTGGAGATGGAACCAACTTCCAAGTCTCTATGACCTTCAAAAAAAAAGTTATTGAACAATATCTTGAACTCCTATAGGTTTTCAGCCCTAACCCTAACCCTAATCACAACCAAAAAATCAAACACTAATCACAACCCTAACCCTACCCCTTCCAAAGGTCGTAGAAGCTCGGGGGTGGTACCAATGGATCGGGCATAGCCACATTAGTGGAGATGGAACCAACTTCCAATTCTCTATGACCTACAGAAAAAAAGTTATTGAAGAATATCTTGAGCTCCAATGGGTATTCATCCCTAACCCTAACCCTAATAGCAACCCTAACCCTAACCCTAATCACAACCCTAACCCTAACCCTAATTGCAACCCTAACCCTAATTGCAACCCTAACCCATATTAGGGATTAATTGGAATAACTCCGCGCTGCTTGCTCGAAACGTGCTGAAATTCGGTGTGATTGTGTGGCAGGCCACCCTTTATTAATCATGAAATGCACAAGTCTCTAGGACTTTCAGAAGAAAAGTTATTCAAAAATATCTTGTACTTTTTTTTAATAGATTTGGTGGTTTCACCATTTCCGAAGGTCGTAGAAGCTCGGGGATGGTCCCAATGGATCGGGCAGAGCCACATTAGTGGAGATGGAACCAACTTCCAAGTCTCTATGACCTTCAAAAAAAAAGTTATTGAACAATATCTTGAACTCCTATAGGTTTTCAGCCCTAACCCTAACCCTAATCACAACCAAAAAATCAAACACTAATCACAACCCTAACCCTACCCCTTCCAAAGGTCGTAGAAGCTCGGGGGTGGTACCAATGGATCGGGCATAGCCACATTAGTGGAGATGGAACCAACTTCCAATTCTCTATGACCTACAGAAAAAAAGTTATTGAAGAATATCTTGAGCTCCAATGGGTATTCATCCCTAACCCTAACCCTAATAGCAACCCTAACCCTAACCCTAATCACAACCCTAACCCTAACCCTAATTGCAACCCTAACCCTAACCCTAACCCTAATTGCAACCCTAACCCATATTAGGGATTAATTGGAATAACTCCGCGCTGCTTGCTCGAAACGTGCTGAAATTCGGTGTGATTGTGTGGCAGGCCACCCTTTATTAATCATGAAATGCACAAGTCTCTAGGACTTTCAGAAGAAAAGTTATTCAAAAATATCTTGTACTTTTTTTTAATAGATTTGGTGGTTTCACCATTTCCGAAGGTCGTAGAAGCTCGGGGATGGTCCCAATGGATCGGGCAGAGCCACATTAGTGGAGATGGAACCAACTTCCAAGTCTCTATGACCTTCAAAAAAAAAGTTATTGAACAATATCTTGAACTCCTATAGGTTTTCAGCCCTAACCCTAACCCTAATCACAACCAAAAAATCAAACACTAATCACAACCCTAACCCTACCCCTTCCAAAGGTCGTAGAAGCTCGGGGGTGGTACCAATGGATCGGGCATAGCCACATTAGTGGAGATGGAACCAACTTCCAATTCTCTATGACCTACAGAAAAAAAGTTATTGAAGAATATCTTGAGCTCCAATGGGTATTCATCCCTAACCCTAACCCTAATAGCAACCCTAACCCTAACCCTAATCACAACCCTAACCCTAACCCTAATTGCAACCCTAACCCTAATTGCAACCCTAACCCATATTAGGGATTAATTGGAATAACTCCGCGCTGCTTGCTCGAAATGTGCTGAAATTCGGTGTGATTGTGTGGCAGGCCACCCTTTATTAATCATGAAATGCACAAGTCTCTAGGACTTTCAGAAGAAAAGTTATTCAAAAATATCTTGTACTTTTTTTTAATAGATTTGGTGGTTTCACCATTTCCGAAGGTCGTAGAAGCTCGGGGATGGTCCCAATGGATCGGGCAGAGCCACATTAGTAGAGATGGAACCAACTTCCAAGTCTCTATGACCTTCAGAAAAAAAGTTATTGAACAATATCTTGAACTCCTATAGGTTTTCAGCCCTAACCCTAACCCTAATCACAACCAAAAAATCAAACACTAATTACAACCCTAACCCTACCCCTTCCAAAGGTCGTAGAAGCTCGGGGGTGGTACCAATGGATCGGGCATAGCCACATTAGTGGAGATGGAACCAACTTCCAATTCTCTATGACCTACAGAAAAAAAGTTATTGAAGAATATCTTGAGCTCCAATGGGTATTCATCCCTAACCCTAACCCTAATAGCAACCCTAACCCTAACCCTAATCACAACCCTAACCCTAACCCTAATTGCAACCCTAACCCATATTAGGGATTAATTGGAATAACTCCGCGCTGCTTGCTCGAAACGTGCTGAAATTTGGTGTGATTGTGTGGCAGGCCACCCTTTATTAATCATGAAATGCACAAGTCTCTAGGACTTTCAGAAGAAAAGTTATTCAAAAATATCTTGTACTTTTTTTTAATAGATTTGGTGGTTTCACCATTTCCGAAGGTCGTAGAAGCTCGGGGATGGTCCCAATGGATCGGGCAGAGCCACATTAGTGGAGATGGAACCAACTTCCAAGTCTCTATGACCTTCAAAAAAAAAGTTATTGAACAATATCTTGAACTCCTATAGGTTTTCAGCCCTAACCCTAACCCTAATCACAACCAAAAAATCAAACACTAATCACAACCCTAACCCTACCCCTTCCAAAGGTCGTAGAAGCTCGGGGGTGGTACCAATGGATCGGGCATAGCCACATTAGTGAAGATGGAACCAACTTCCAATTCTCTATGACCTACAGAAAAAAAGTTATTGAAGAATATCTTGAGCTCCAATGGGTATTCATCCCTAACCCTAACCCTAATAGCAACCCTAACCCTAACCCTAATCACAACCCTAACCCTAACCCTAATTGCAACCCTAACCCTAACCCTAACCCTAATTGCAACCCTAACCCATATTAGGGATTAATTGGAATAACTCTGCGCTGCTTGCTCGAAACGTGCTGAAATTCAGTGTGATTGTGTGGCAGGCCACCCTTTATTAATCATGAAATGCACAAGTCTCTAGGACTTTCAGAAGAAAAGTTATTCAAAAATATCTTGTACTTTTTTTTAATAGATTTGGTGGTTTCACCATTTCCGAAGGTCGTAGAAGCTCGGGGATGGTCCCAATGGATCGGGCAGAGCCACATTAGTGGAGATGGAACCAACTTCCAAGTCTCTATGACCTTCAGAAAAAAAGTTATTGAACAATATCTTGAACTCCTATAGGTTTTCAGCCCTAACCCTAACCCTAATCACAACCCTAACCCTACCCCTTCCAAAGGTCGTAGAAGCTCGGGGGTGGTACCAATGGATCGGGCATAGCCACATTAGTGGAGATGGAACCAACTTCCAATTCTCTATGACCTACAGAAAAAAAGTTATTGAAGAATATCTTGAGCTCCAATGGGTATTCATCCCTAACCCTAACCCTAATAGCAACCCTAACCCTAACCCTAATCACAACCCTAACCCTAACCCTAATCACAACCCTAACCCTAACCCTAATTGCAACCCTAACCCTAACCCTAATTGCAACCCTAACCCATATTAGGGATTAATTGGAATAACTCCGCGCTGCTTGCTCGAAACGTGCTGAAATTCAGTGTGATTGTGTGGCAGGCCACCCTTTATTAATCATGAAATGCACAAGTCTCTAGGACTTTCAGAAGAAAAGTTATTCAAAAATATCTTGTACTTTTTTTTTATAGATTTGGTGGTTTCACCATTTCCGAAGGTCGTAGAAGCTCGGGGATGGTCCCAATGGATCGGGCAGAGCCACATTAGTGGAGATGGAACCAACTTCCAAGTCTCTATGACCTTCAAAAAAAAAGTTATTGAACAATATCTTGAACTCCTATAGGTTTTCAGCCCTAACCCTAACCCTAATCACAACCAAAAAATCAAACACTAATCACAACCCTAACCCTACCCCTTCCAAAGGTCGTAGAAGCTCGGGGGTGGTACCAATGGATCGGGCATAGCCACATTAGTGGAGATGGAACCAACTTCCAATTCTCTATGACCTACAGAAAAAAAGTTATTGAAGAATATCTTGAGCTCCAATGGGTCTTCATCCCTAACCCTAACCCTAATAGCAACCCTAACCCTAACCCTAATCACAACCCTAACCCTAACCCTAATTGCAACCCTAACCCTAACCCTAACCCTAATTGCAACCCTAACCCATATTAGGGATTAATTGGAATAACTCCGCGCTGCTTGCTCGAAACGTGCTGAAATTCGGTGTGATTGTGTGGCAGGCCACCCTTTATTAATCATGAAATGCACAAGTCTCTAGGACTTTCAGAAGAAAAGTTATTCAAAAATATCTTGTACTTTTTTTTAATAGATTTGGTGGTTTCACCATTTCCGAAGGTCGTAGAAGCTCGGGGATGGTCCCAATGGATCGGGCAGAGCCACATTAGTGGAGATGGAACCAACTTCCAAGTCTCTATGACCTTCAAAAAAAAAGTTATTGAACAATATCTTGAACTCCTATAGGTTTTCAGCCCTAACCCTAACCCTAATCACAACCAAAAAATCAAACACTAATCACAACCCTAACCCTACCCCTTCCAAAGGTCGTAGAAGCTCGGGGGTGGTACCAATGGATCGGGCATAGCCACATTAGTGAAGATGGAACCAACTTCCAATTCTCTATGACCTACAGAAAAAAAGTTATTGAAGAATATCTTGAGCTCCAATGGGTATTCATCCCTAACCCTAACCCTAATAGCAACCCTAACCCTAACCCTAATCACAACCCTAACCCTAACCCTAATTGCAACCCTAACCCTAACCCTAACCCTAATTGCAACCCTAACCCATATTAGGGATTAATTGGAATAACTCTGCGCTGCTTGCTCGAAACGTGCTGAAATTCAGTGTGATTGTGTGGCAGGCCACCCTTTATTAATCATGAAATGCACAAGTCTCTAGGACTTTCAGAAGAAAAGTTATTCAAAAATATCTTGTACTTTTTTTTAATAGATTTGGTGGTTTCACCATTTCCGAAGGTCGTAGAAGCTCGGGGATGGTCCCAATGGATCGGGCAGAGCCACATTAGTGGAGATGGAACCAACTTCCAAGTCTCTATGACCTTCAGAAAAAAAGTTATTGAACAATATCTTGAACTCCTATAGGTTTTCAGCCCTAACCCTAACCCTAATCACAACCCTAACCCTACCCCTTCCAAAGGTCGTAGAAGCTCGGGGGTGGTACCAATGGATCGGGCATAGCCACATTAGTGGAGATGGAACCAACTTCCAATTCTCTATGACCTACAGAAAAAAAGTTATTGAAGAATATCTTGAGCTCCAATGGGTATTCATCCCTAACCCTAACCCTAATAGCAACCCTAACCCTAACCCTAATCACAACCCTAACCCTAACCCTAATCACAACCCTAACCCTAACCCTAATTGCAACCCTAACCCTAACCCTAATTGCAACCCTAACCCATATTAGGGATTAATTGGAATAACTCCGCGCTGCTTGCTCGAAACGTGCTGAAATTCAGTGTGATTGTGTGGCAGGCCACCCTTTATTAATCATGAAATGCACAAGTCTCTAGGACTTTCAGAAGAAAAGTTATTCAAAAATATCTTGTACTTTTTTTTTATAGATTTGGTGGTTTCACCATTTCCGAAGGTCGTAGAAGCTCGGGGATGGTCCCAATGGATCGGGCAGAGCCACATTAGTGGAGATGGAACCAACTTCCAAGTCTCTATGACCTTCAAAAAAAAAGTTATTGAACAATATCTTGAACTCCTATAGGTTTTCAGCCCTAACCCTAACCCTAATCACAACCAAAAAATCAAACACTAATCACAACCCTAACCCTACCCCTTCCAAAGGTCGTAGAAGCTCGGGGGTGGTACCAATGGATCGGGCATAGCCACATTAGTGGAGATGGAACCAACTTCCAATTCTCTATGACCTACAGAAAAAAAGTTATTGAAGAATATCTTGAGCTCCAATGGGTATTCATCCCTAACCCTAACCCTAATAGCAACCCTAACCCTAACCCTAATCACAACCCTAACCCTAACCCTAATTGCAACCCTAACCCTAACCCTAACCCTAATTGCAACCCTAACCCATATTAGGGATTAATTGGAATAACTCCGCGCTGCTTGCTCGAAACGTGCTGAAATTCGGTGTGATTGTGTGGCAGGCCACCCTTTATTAATCATGAAATGCACAAGTCTCTAGGACTTTCAGAAGAAAAGTTATTCAAAAATATCTTGTACTTTTTTTTAATAGATTTGGTGGTTTCACCATTTCCGAAGGTCGTAGAAGCTCGGGGATGGTCCCAATGGATCGGGCAGAGCCACATTAGTGGAGATGGAACCAACTTCCAAGTCTCTATGACCTTCAAAAAAAAAGTTATTGAACAATATCTTGAACTCCTATAGGTTTTCAGCCCTAACCCTAACCCTAATCACAACCAAAAAATCAAACACTAATCACAACCCTAACCCTACCCCTTCCAAAGGTCGTAGAAGCTCGGGGGTGGTACCAATGGATCGGGCATAGCCACATTAGTGAAGATGGAACCAACTTCCAATTCTCTATGACCTACAGAAAAAAAGTTATTGAAGAATATCTTGAGCTCCAATGGGTATTCATCCCTAACCCTAACCCTAATAGCAACCCTAACCCTAACCCTAATCACAACCCTAACCCTAACCCTAATTGCAACCCTAACCCTAACCCTAACCCTAATTGCAACCCTAACCCATATTAGGGATTAATTGGAATAACTCTGCGCTGCTTGCTCGAAACGTGCTGAAATTCAGTGTGATTGTGTGGCAGGCCACCCTTTATTAATCGTGAAATGCACAAGTCTCTAGGACTTTCAGAAGAAAAGTTATTCAAAAATATCTTGTACTTTTTTTTAATAGATTTGGTGGTTTCACCATTTCCGAAGGTCGTAGAAGCTCGGGGATGGTCCCAATGGATCGGGCAGAGCCACATTAGTGGAGATGGAACCAACTTCCAAGTCTCTATGACCTTCAGAAAAAAAGTTATTGAACAATATCTTGAACTCCTATAGGTTTTCAGCCCTAACCCTAACCCTAATCACAACCCTAACCCTACCCCTTCCAAAGGTCGTAGAAGCTCGGGGGTGGTACCAATGGATCGGGCATAGCCACATTAGTGGAGATGGAACCAACTTCCAATTCTCTATGACCTACAGAAAAAAAGTTATTGAAGAATATCTTGAGCTCCAATGGGTATTCATCCCTAACCCTAACCCTAATAGCAACCCTAACCCTAACCCTAATCACAACCCTAACCCTAACCCTAATCACAACCCTAACCCTAACCCTAATTGCAACCCTAACCCTAACCCTAATTGCAACCCTAACCCATATTAGGGATTAATTGGAATAACTCCGCGCTGCTTGCTCGAAACGTGCTGAAATTCAGTGTGATTGTGTGGCAGGCCACCCTTTATTAATCATGAAATGCACAAGTCTCTAGGACTTTCAGAAGAAAAGTTATTCAAAAATATCTTGTACTTTTTTTTTATAGATTTGGTGGTTTCACCATTTCCGAAGGTCGTAGAAGCTCGGGGATGGTCCCAATGGATCGGGCAGAGCCACATTAGTGGAGATGGAACCAACTTCCAAGTCTCTATGACCTTCAAAAAAAAAGTTATTGAACAATATCTTGAACTCCTATAGGTTTTCAGCCCTAACCCTAACCCTAATCACAACCAAAAAATCAAACACTAATCACAACCCTAACCCTACCCCTTCCAAAGGTCGTAGAAGCTCGGGGGTGGTACCAATGGATCGGGCATAGCCACATTAGTGGAGATGGAACCAACTTCCAATTCTCTATGACCTACAGAAAAAAAGTTATTGAAGAATATCTTGAGCTCCAATGGGTATTCATCCCTAACCCTAACCCTAATAGCAACCCTAACCCTAACCCTAATCACAACCCTAACCCTAACCCTAATTGCAACCCTAACCCTAACCCTAACCCTAATTGCAACCCTAACCCATATTAGGGATTAATTGGAATAACTCCGCGCTGCTTGCTCGAAACGTGCTGAAATTCGGTGTGATTGTGTGGCAGGCCACCCTTTATTAATCATGAAATGCACAAGTCTCTAGGACTTTCAGAAGAAAAGTTATTCAAAAATATCTTGTACTTTTTTTTAATAGATTTGGTGGTTTCACCATTTCCGAAGGTCGTAGAAGCTCGGGGATGGTCCCAATGGATCGGGCAGAGCCACATTAGTGGAGATGGAACCAACTTCCAAGTCTCTATGACCTTCAAAAAAAAAGTTATTGAACAATATCTTGAACTCCTATAGGTTTTCAGCCCTAACCCTAACCCTAATCACAACCAAAAAATCAAACACTAATCACAACCCTAACCCTACCCCTTCCAAAGGTCGTAGAAGCTCGGGGGTGGTACCAATGGATCGGGCATAGCCACATTAGTGGAGATGGAACCAACTTCCAATTCTCTATGACCTACAGAAAAAAAGTTATTGAAGAATATCTTGAGCTCCAATGGGTATTCATCCCTAACCCTAACCCTAATAGCAACCCTAACCCTAACCCTAATCACAACCCTAACCCTAACCCTAATTGCAACCCTAACCCTAACCCTAACCCTAATTGCAACCCTAACCCATATTAGGGATTAATTGGAATAACTCTGCGCTGCTTGCTCGAAACGTGCTGAAATTCAGTGTGATTGTGTGGCAGGCCACCCTTTATTAATCATGAAATGCACAAGTCTCTAGGACTTTCAGAAGAAAAGTTATTCAAAAATATCTTGTACTTTTTTTTAATAGATTTGGTGGTTTCACCATTTCCGAAGGTCGTAGAAGCTCGGGGATGGTCCCAATGGATCGGGCAGAGCCACATTAGTGGAGATGGAACCAACTTCCAAGTCTCTATGACCTTCAGAAAAAAAGTTATTGAACAATATCTTGAACTCCTATAGGTTTTCAGCCCTAACCCTAACCCTAATCACAACCAAAAAATCAAACACTAATCACAACCCTAACCCTACCCCTTCCAAAGGTCGTAGAAGCTCGGGGGTGGTACCAATGGATCGGGCATAGCCACATTAGTGGAGATGGAACCAACTTCCAATTCTCTATGACCTACAGAAAAAAAGTTATTGAAGAATATCTTGAGCTCCAATGGGTATTCATCCCTAACCCTAACCCTAATAGCAACCCTAACCCTAACCCTAATCACAACCCTAACCCTAACCCTAATTGCAACCCTAACCCTAACCCTAACCCTAATTGCAACCCTAACCCATATTAGGGATTAATTGGAATAACTCCGCGCTGCTTGCTCGAAACGTGCTGAAATTCGGTGTGATTGTGTGGCAGGCCACCCTTTATTAATCATGAAATGCACAAGTCTCTAGGACTTTCAGAAGAAAAGTTATTCAAAAATATCTTGTACTTTTTTTTAATAGATTTGGTGGTTTCACCATTTCCGAAGGTCGTAGAAGCTCGGGGATGGTCCCAATGGATCGGGCAGAGCCACATTAGTGGAGATGGAACCAACTTCCAAGTCTCTATGACCTTCAGAAAAAAAGTTATTGAACAATATCTTGAACTCCTATAGGTTTTCAGCCCTAACCCTAACCCTAATCACAACCAAAAAATCAAACACTAATCACAACCCTAACCCTACCCCTTCCAAAGGTCGTAGAAGCTCGGGGGTGGTACGAATGGATCGGGCATAGCCACATTAGTGGAGATGGAACCAACTTCCAAGTCTCTATGACCTACAGAAAAAAAGTTATTGAAGAATATCTTGAGCTCCAATGGGTATTCATCCCTAACCCTAACCCTAATAGCAACCCTAACCCTAACCCTAATCACAACCCTAACCCTAACCCTAATTGCAACCCTAACCCTAACCCTAACCCTAATTGCAACCCTAACCCATATTAGGGATTAATTGGAATAACTCCGCGCTGCTTGCTCGAAACGTGCTGAAATTCGGTGTGATTGTGTGGCAGGCCACCCTTTATTAATCATGAAATGCACAAGTCTCTAGGACTTTCAGAAGAAAAGTTATTCAAAAATATCTTGTACTTTTTTTTAATAGATTTGGTGGTTTCACCATTTCCGAAGGTCGTAGAAGCTCGGGGATGGTCCCAATGGATCGGGCAGAGCCACATTAGTGGAGATGGAACCAACTTCCAAGTCTCTATGACCTTCAAAAAAAAAGTTATTGAACAATATCTTGAACTCCTATAGGTTTTCAGCCCTAACCCTAACCCTAATCACAACCAAAAAATCAAACACTAATCACAACCCTAACCCTACCCCTTCCAAAGGTCGTAGAAGCTCGGGGGTGGTACCAATGGATCGGGCATAGCCACATTAGTGGAGATGGAACCAACTTCCAATTCTCTATGACCTACAGAAAAAAAGTTATTGAAGAATATCTTGAGCTCCAATGGGTATTCATCCCTAACCCTAACCCTAATAGCAACCCTAACCCTAACCCTAATCACAACCCTAACCCTAACCCTAATTGCAACCCTAACCCTAACCCTAACCCTAATTGCAACCCTAACCCATATTAGGGATTAATTGGAATAACTCTGCGCTGCTTGCTCGAAACGTGCTGAAATTCAGTGTGATTGTGTGGCAGGCCACCCTTTATTAATCATGAAATGCACAAGTCTCTAGGACTTTCAGAAGAAAAGTTATTCAAAAATATCTTGTACTTTTTTTTAATAGATTTGGTGGTTTCACCATTTCCGAAGGTCGTAGAAGCTCGGGGATGGTCCCAATGGATCGGGCAGAGCCACATTAGTGGAGATGGAACCAACTTCCAAGTCTCTATGACCTTCAGAAAAAAAGTTATTGAACAATATCTTGAACTCCTATAGGTTTTCAGCCCTAACCCTAACCCTAATCACAACCCTAACCCTACCCCTTCCAAAGGTCGTAGAAGCTCGGGGGTGGTACCAATGGATCGGGCATAGCCACATTAGTGGAGATGGAACCAACTTCCAATTCTCTATGACCTACAGAAAAAAAGTTATTGAAGAATATCTTGAGCTCCAATGGGTATTCATCCCTAACCCTAACCCTAATAGCAACCCTAACCCTAACCCTAATCACAACCCTAACCCTAACCCTAATCACAACCCTAACCCTAACCCTAATTGCAACCCTAACCCTAACCCTAATTGCAACCCTAACCCATATTAGGGATTAATTGGAATAACTCCGCGCTGCTTGCTCGAAACGTGCTGAAATTCAGTGTGATTGTGTGGCAGGCCACCCTTTATTAATCATGAAATGCACAAGTCTCTAGGACTTTCAGAAGAAAAGTTATTCAAAAATATCTTGTACTTTTTTTTTATAGATTTGGTGGTTTCACCATTTCCGAAGGTCGTAGAAGCTCGGGGATGGTCCCAATGGATCGGGCAGAGCCACATTAGTGGAGATGGAACCAACTTCCAAGTCTCTATGACCTTCAAAAAAAAAGTTATTGAACAATATCTTGAACTCCTATAGGTTTTCAGCCCTAACCCTAACCCTAATCACAACCAAAAAATCAAACACTAATCACAACCCTAACCCTACCCCTTCCAAAGGTCGTAGAAGCTCGGGGGTGGTACCAATGGATCGGGCATAGCCACATTAGTGGAGATGGAACCAACTTCCAATTCTCTATGACCTACAGAAAAAAAGTTATTGAAGAATATCTTGAGCTCCAATGGGTCTTCATCCCTAACCCTAACCCTAATAGCAACCCTAACCCTAACCCTAATCACAACCCTAACCCTAACCCTAATTGCAACCCTAACCCTAACCCTAACCCTAATTGCAACCCTAACCCATATTAGGGATTAATTGGAATAACTCCGCGCTGCTTGCTCGAAACGTGCTGAAATTCGGTGTGATTGTGTGGCAGGCCACCCTTTATTAATCATGAAATGCACAAGTCTCTAGGACTTTCAGAAGAAAAGTTATTCAAAAATATCTTGTACTTTTTTTTAATAGATTTGGTGGTTTCACCATTTCCGAAGGTCGTAGAAGCTCGGGGATGGTCCCAATGGATCGGGCAGAGCCACATTAGTGGAGATGGAACCAACTTCCAAGTCTCTATGACCTTCAAAAAAAAAGTTATTGAACAATATCTTGAACTCCTATAGGTTTTCAGCCCTAACCCTAACCCTAATCACAACCAAAAAATCAAACACTAATCACAACCCTAACCCTACCCCTTCCAAAGGTCGTAGAAGCTCGGGGGTGGTACCAATGGATCGGGCATAGCCACATTAGTGAAGATGGAACCAACTTCCAATTCTCTATGACCTACAGAAAAAAAGTTATTGAAGAATATCTTGAGCTCCAATGGGTATTCATCCCTAACCCTAACCCTAATAGCAACCCTAACCCTAACCCTAATCACAACCCTAACCCTAACCCTAATTGCAACCCTAACCCTAACCCTAACCCTAATTGCAACCCTAACCCATATTAGGGATTAATTGGAATAACTCTGCGCTGCTTGCTCGAAACGTGCTGAAATTCAGTGTGATTGTGTGGCAGGCCACCCTTTATTAATCATGAAATGCACAAGTCTCTAGGACTTTCAGAAGAAAAGTTATTCAAAAATATCTTGTACTTTTTTTTAATAGATTTGGTGGTTTCACCATTTCCGAAGGTCGTAGAAGCTCGGGGATGGTCCCAATGGATCGGGCAGAGCCACATTAGTGGAGATGGAACCAACTTCCAAGTCTCTATGACCTTCAGAAAAAAAGTTATTGAACAATATCTTGAACTCCTATAGGTTTTCAGCCCTAACCCTAACCCTAATCACAACCCTAACCCTACCCCTTCCAAAGGTCGTAGAAGCTCGGGGGTGGTACCAATGGATCGGGCATAGCCACATTAGTGGAGATGGAACCAACTTCCAATTCTCTATGACCTACAGAAAAAAAGTTATTGAAGAATATCTTGAGCTCCAATGGGTATTCATCCCTAACCCTAACCCTAATAGCAACCCTAACCCTAACCCTAATCACAACCCTAACCCTAACCCTAATCACAACCCTAACCCTAACCCTAATTGCAACCCTAACCCTAACCCTAATTGCAACCCTAACCCATATTAGGGATTAATTGGAATAACTCCGCGCTGCTTGCTCGAAACGTGCTGAAATTCAGTGTGATTGTGTGGCAGGCCACCCTTTATTAATCATGAAATGCACAAGTCTCTAGGACTTTCAGAAGAAAAGTTATTCAAAAATATCTTGTACTTTTTTTTTATAGATTTGGTGGTTTCACCATTTCCGAAGGTCGTAGAAGCTCGGGGATGGTCCCAATGGATCGGGCAGAGCCACATTAGTGGAGATGGAACCAACTTCCAAGTCTCTATGACCTTCAAAAAAAAAGTTATTGAACAATATCTTGAACTCCTATAGGTTTTCAGCCCTAACCCTAACCCTAATCACAACCAAAAAATCAAACACTAATCACAACCCTAACCCTACCCCTTCCAAAGGTCGTAGAAGCTCGGGGGTGGTACCAATGGATCGGGCATAGCCACATTAGTGGAGATGGAACCAACTTCCAATTCTCTATGACCTACAGAAAAAAAGTTATTGAAGAATATCTTGAGCTCCAATGGGTATTCATCCCTAACCCTAACCCTAATAGCAACCCTAACCCTAACCCTAATCACAACCCTAACCCTAACCCTAATTGCAACCCTAACCCTAACCCTAACCCTAATTGCAACCCTAACCCATATTAGGGATTAATTGGAATAACTCCGCGCTGCTTGCTCGAAACGTGCTGAAATTCGGTGTGATTGTGTGGCAGGCCACCCTTTATTAATCATGAAATGCACAAGTCTCTAGGACTTTCAGAAGAAAAGTTATTCAAAAATATCTTGTACTTTTTTTTAATAGATTTGGTGGTTTCACCATTTCCGAAGGTCGTAGAAGCTCGGGGATGGTCCCAATGGATCGGGCAGAGCCACATTAGTGGAGATGGAACCAACTTCCAAGTCTCTATGACCTTCAAAAAAAAAGTTATTGAACAATATCTTGAACTCCTATAGGTTTTCAGCCCTAACCCTAACCCTAATCACAACCAAAAAATCAAACACTAATCACAACCCTAACCCTACCCCTTCCAAAGGTCGTAGAAGCTCGGGGGTGGTACCAATGGATCGGGCATAGCCACATTAGTGAAGATGGAACCAACTTCCAATTCTCTATGACCTACAGAAAAAAAGTTATTGAAGAATATCTTGAGCTCCAATGGGTATTCATCCCTAACCCTAACCCTAATAGCAACCCTAACCCTAACCCTAATCACAACCCTAACCCTAACCCTAATTGCAACCCTAACCCTAACCCTAACCCTAATTGCAACCCTAACCCATATTAGGGATTAATTGGAATAACTCTGCGCTGCTTGCTCGAAACGTGCTGAAATTCAGTGTGATTGTGTGGCAGGCCACCCTTTATTAATCGTGAAATGCACAAGTCTCTAGGACTTTCAGAAGAAAAGTTATTCAAAAATATCTTGTACTTTTTTTTAATAGATTTGGTGGTTTCACCATTTCCGAAGGTCGTAGAAGCTCGGGGATGGTCCCAATGGATCGGGCAGAGCCACATTAGTGGAGATGGAACCAACTTCCAAGTCTCTATGACCTTCAGAAAAAAAGTTATTGAACAATATCTTGAACTCCTATAGGTTTTCAGCCCTAACCCTAACCCTAATCACAACCCTAACCCTACCCCTTCCAAAGGTCGTAGAAGCTCGGGGGTGGTACCAATGGATCGGGCATAGCCACATTAGTGGAGATGGAACCAACTTCCAATTCTCTATGACCTACAGAAAAAAAGTTATTGAAGAATATCTTGAGCTCCAATGGGTATTCATCCCTAACCCTAACCCTAATAGCAACCCTAACCCTAACCCTAATCACAACCCTAACCCTAACCCTAATCACAACCCTAACCCTAACCCTAATTGCAACCCTAACCCTAACCCTAATTGCAACCCTAACCCATATTAGGGATTAATTGGAATAACTCCGCGCTGCTTGCTCGAAACGTGCTGAAATTCAGTGTGATTGTGTGGCAGGCCACCCTTTATTAATCATGAAATGCACAAGTCTCTAGGACTTTCAGAAGAAAAGTTATTCAAAAATATCTTGTACTTTTTTTTTATAGATTTGGTGGTTTCACCATTTCCGAAGGTCGTAGAAGCTCGGGGATGGTCCCAATGGATCGGGCAGAGCCACATTAGTGGAGATGGAACCAACTTCCAAGTCTCTATGACCTTCAAAAAAAAAGTTATTGAACAATATCTTGAACTCCTATAGGTTTTCAGCCCTAACCCTAACCCTAATCACAACCAAAAAATCAAACACTAATCACAACCCTAACCCTACCCCTTCCAAAGGTCGTAGAAGCTCGGGGGTGGTACCAATGGATCGGGCATAGCCACATTAGTGGAGATGGAACCAACTTCCAATTCTCTATGACCTACAGAAAAAAAGTTATTGAAGAATATCTTGAGCTCCAATGGGTATTCATCCCTAACCCTAACCCTAATAGCAACCCTAACCCTAACCCTAATCACAACCCTAACCCTAACCCTAATTGCAACCCTAACCCTAACCCTAACCCTAATTGCAACCCTAACCCATATTAGGGATTAATTGGAATAACTCCGCGCTGCTTGCTCGAAACGTGCTGAAATTCGGTGTGATTGTGTGGCAGGCCACCCTTTATTAATCATGAAATGCACAAGTCTCTAGGACTTTCAGAAGAAAAGTTATTCAAAAATATCTTGTACTTTTTTTTAATAGATTTGGTGGTTTCACCATTTCCGAAGGTCGTAGAAGCTCGGGGATGGTCCCAATGGATCGGGCAGAGCCACATTAGTGGAGATGGAACCAACTTCCAAGTCTCTATGACCTTCAAAAAAAAAGTTATTGAACAATATCTTGAACTCCTATAGGTTTTCAGCCCTAACCCTAACCCTAATCACAACCAAAAAATCAAACACTAATCACAACCCTAACCCTACCCCTTCCAAAGGTCGTAGAAGCTCGGGGGTGGTACCAATGGATCGGGCATAGCCACATTAGTGGAGATGGAACCAACTTCCAATTCTCTATGACCTACAGAAAAAAAGTTATTGAAGAATATCTTGAGCTCCAATGGGTATTCATCCCTAACCCTAACCCTAATAGCAACCCTAACCCTAACCCTAATCACAACCCTAACCCTAACCCTAATTGCAACCCTAACCCTAACCCTAACCCTAATTGCAACCCTAACCCATATTAGGGATTAATTGGAATAACTCTGCGCTGCTTGCTCGAAACGTGCTGAAATTCAGTGTGATTGTGTGGCAGGCCACCCTTTATTAATCATGAAATGCACAAGTCTCTAGGACTTTCAGAAGAAAAGTTATTCAAAAATATCTTGTACTTTTTTTTAATAGATTTGGTGGTTTCACCATTTCCGAAGGTCGTAGAAGCTCGGGGATGGTCCCAATGGATCGGGCAGAGCCACATTAGTGGAGATGGAACCAACTTCCAAGTCTCTATGACCTTCAGAAAAAAAGTTATTGAACAATATCTTGAACTCCTATAGGTTTTCAGCCCTAACCCTAACCCTAATCACAACCAAAAAATCAAACACTAATCACAACCCTAACCCTACCCCTTCCAAAGGTCGTAGAAGCTCGGGGGTGGTACCAATGGATCGGGCATAGCCACATTAGTGGAGATGGAACCAACTTCCAATTCTCTATGACCTACAGAAAAAAAGTTATTGAAGAATATCTTGAGCTCCAATGGGTATTCATCCCTAACCCTAACCCTAATAGCAACCCTAACCCTAACCCTAATCACAACCCTAACCCTAACCCTAATTGCAACCCTAACCCTAACCCTAACCCTAATTGCAACCCTAACCCATATTAGGGATTAATTGGAATAACTCCGCGCTGCTTGCTCGAAACGTGCTGAAATTCGGTGTGATTGTGTGGCAGGCCACCCTTTATTAATCATGAAATGCACAAGTCTCTAGGACTTTCAGAAGAAAAGTTATTCAAAAATATCTTGTACTTTTTTTTAATAGATTTGGTGGTTTCACCATTTCCGAAGGTCGTAGAAGCTCGGGGATGGTCCCAATGGATCGGGCAGAGCCACATTAGTGGAGATGGAACCAACTTCCAAGTCTCTATGACCTTCAGAAAAAAAGTTATTGAACAATATCTTGAACTCCTATAGGTTTTCAGCCCTAACCCTAACCCTAATCACAACCAAAAAATCAAACACTAATCACAACCCTAACCCTACCCCTTCCAAAGGTCGTAGAAGCTCGGGGGTGGTACGAATGGATCGGGCATAGCCACATTAGTGGAGATGGAACCAACTTCCAAGTCTCTATGACCTACAGAAAAAAAGTTATTGAAGAATATCTTGAGCTCCAATGGGTATTCATCCCTAACCCTAACCCTAATAGCAACCCTAACCCTAACCCTAATCACAACCCTAACCCTAACCCTAATTGCAACCCTAACCCTAACCCTAACCCTAATTGCAACCCTAACCCATATTAGGGATTAATTGGAATAACTCCGCGCTGCTTGCTCGAAACGTGCTGAAATTCGGTGTGATTGTGTGGCAGGCCACCCTTTATTAATCATGAAATGCACAAGTCTCTAGGACTTTCAGAAGAAAAGTTATTCAAAAATATCTTGTACTTTTTTTTAATAGATTTGGTGGTTTCACCATTTCCGAAGGTCGTAGAAGCTCGGGGATGGTCCCAATGGATCGGGCAGAGCCACATTAGTGGAGATGGAACCAACTTCCAAGTCTCTATGACCTTCAAAAAAAAAGTTATTGAACAATATCTTGAACTCCTATAGGTTTTCAGCCCTAACCCTAACCCTAATCACAACCAAAAAATCAAACACTAATCACAACCCTAACCCTACCCCTTCCAAAGGTCGTAGAAGCTCGGGGGTGGTACCAATGGATCGGGCATAGCCACATTAGTGGAGATGGAACCAACTTCCAATTCTCTATGACCTACAGAAAAAAAGTTATTGAAGAATATCTTGAGCTCCAATGGGTATTCATCCCTAACCCTAACCCTAATAGCAACCCTAACCCTAACCCTAATCACAACCCTAACCCTAACCCTAATTGCAACCCTAACCCTAACCCTAACCCTAATTGCAACCCTAACCCATATTAGGGATTAATTGGAATAACTCTGCGCTGCTTGCTCGAAACGTGCTGAAATTCAGTGTGATTGTGTGGCAGGCCACCCTTTATTAATCATGAAATGCACAAGTCTCTAGGACTTTCAGAAGAAAAGTTATTCAAAAATATCTTGTACTTTTTTTTAATAGATTTGGTGGTTTCACCATTTCCGAAGGTCGTAGAAGCTCGGGGATGGTCCCAATGGATCGGGCAGAGCCACATTAGTGGAGATGGAACCAACTTCCAAGTCTCTATGACCTTCAGAAAAAAAGTTATTGAACAATATCTTGAACTCCTATAGGTTTTCAGCCCTAACCCTAACCCTAATCACAACCAAAAAATCAAACACTAATCACAACCCTAACCCTACCCCTTCCAAAGGTCGTAGAAGCTCGGGGGTGGTACCAATGGATCGGGCATAGCCACATTAGTGGAGATGGAACCAACTTCCAATTCTCTATGACCTACAGAAAAAAAGTTATTGAAGAATATCTTGAGCTCCAATGGGTATTCATCCCTAACCCTAACCCTAATAGCAACCCTAACCCTAACCCTAATCACAACCCTAACCCTAACCCTAATTGCAACCCTAACCCTAACCCTAACCCTAATTGCAACCCTAACCCATATTAGGGATTAATTGGAATAACTCCGCGCTGCTTGCTCGAAACGTGCTGAAATTCGGTGTGATTGTGTGGCAGGCCACCCTTTATTAATCATGAAATGCACAAGTCTCTAGGACTTTCAGAAGAAAAGTTATTCAAAAATATCTTGTACTTTTTTTTAATAGATTTGGTGGTTTCACCATTTCCGAAGGTCGTAGAAGCTCGGGGATGGTCCCAATGGATCGGGCAGAGCCACATTAGTGGAGATGGAACCAACTTCCAAGTCTCTATGACCTTCAGAAAAAAAGTTATTGAACAATATCTTGAACTCCTATAGGTTTTCAGCCCTAACCCTAACCCTAATCACAACCAAAAAATCAAACACTAATCACAACCCTAACCCTACCCCTTCCAAAGGTCGTAGAAGCTCGGGGGTGGTACGAATGGATCGGGCATAGCCACATTAGTGGAGATGGAACCAACTTCCAAGTCTCTATGACCTACAGAAAAAAAGTTATTGAAGAATATCTTGAGCTCCAATGGGTATTCATCCCTAACCCTAACCCTAATAGCAACCCTAACCCTAACCCTAATCACAACCCTAACCCTAACCCTAATTGCAACCCTAACCCTAACCCTAACCCTAATTGCAACCCTAACCCATATTAGGGATTAATTGGAATAACTCCGCGCTGCTTGCTCGAAACGTGCTGAAATTCGGTGTGATTGTGTGGCAGGCCACCCTTTATTAATCATGAAATGCACAAGTCTCTAGGACTTTCAGAAGAAAAGTTATTCAAAAATATCTTGTACTTTTTTTTAATAGATTTGGTGGTTTCACCATTTCCGAAGGTCGTAGAAGCTCGGGGATGGTCCCAATGGATCGGGCAGAGCCACATTAGTGGAGATGGAACCAACTTCCAAGTCTCTATGACCTTCAAAAAAAAAGTTATTGAACAATATCTTGAACTCCTATAGGTTTTCAGCCCTAACCCTAACCCTAATCACAACCAAAAAATCAAACACTAATCACAACCCTAACCCTACCCCTTCCAAAGGTCGTAGAAGCTCGGGGGTGGTACGAATGGATCGGGCATAGCCACATTAGTGGAGATGGAACCAACTTCCAAGTCTCTATGACCTACAGAAAAAAAGTTATTGAAGAATATCTTGAGCTCCAATGGGTATTCATCCCTAACCCTAACCCTAATAGCAACCCTAACCCTAACCCTAATCACAACCCTAACCCTAACCCTAATTGCAACCCTAACCCTAACCCTAACCCTAATTGCAACCCTAACCCATATTAGGGATTAATTGGAATAACTCCGCGCTGCTTGCTCGAAACGTGCTGAAATTCGGTGTGATTGTGTGGCAGGCCACCCTTTATTAATCATGAAATGCACAAGTCTCTAGGACTTTCAGAAGAAAAGTTATTCAAAAATATCTTGTACTTTTTTTTAATAGATTTGGTGGTTTCACCATTTCCGAAGGTCGTAGAAGCTCGGGGATGGTCCCAATGGATCGGGCAGAGCCACATTAGTGGAGATGGAACCAACTTCCAAGTCTCTATGACCTTCAAAAAAAAAGTTATTGAACAATATCTTGAACTCCTATAGGTTTTCAGCCCTAACCCTAACCCTAATCACAACCAAAAAATCAAACACTAATCACAACCCTAACCCTACCCCTTCCAAAGGTCGTAGAAGCTCGGGGGTGGTACCAATGGATCGGGCATAGCCACATTAGTGGAGATGGAACCAACTTCCAATTCTCTATGACCTACAGAAAAAAAGTTATTGAAGAATATCTTGAGCTCCAATGGGTATTCATCCCTAACCCTAACCCTAATAGCAACCCTAACCCTAACCCTAATCACAACCCTAACCCTAACCCTAATTGCAACCCTAACCCTAACCCTAATTGCAACCCTAACCCATATTAGGGATTAATTGGAATAACTCCGCGCTGCTTGCTCGAAACGTGCTGAAATTCAGTGTGATTGTGTGGCAGGCCACCCTTTATTAATCATGAAATGCACAAGTCTCTAGGACTTTCAGAAGAAAAGTTATTCAAAAATATCTTGTACTTTTTTTTAATAGATTTGGTGGTTTCACCATTTCCGAAGGTCGTAGAAGCTCGGGGATGGTCCCAATGGATCGGGCAGAGCCACATTAGTGGAGATGGAACCAACTTCCAAGTCTCTATGACCTTCAGAAAAAAAGTTATTGAACAATATCTTGAACTCCTATAGGTTTTCAGCCCTAACCCTAACCCTAATCACAACCAAAAAATCAAACACTAATCACAACCCTAACCCTACCCCTTCCAAAGGTCGTAGAAGCTCGGGGGTGGTACGAATGGATCGGGCATAGCCACATTAGTGGAGATGGAACCAACTTCCAAGTCTCTATGACCTACAGAAAAAAAGTTATTGAAGAATATCTTGAGCTCCAATGGGTATTCATCCCTAACCCTAACCCTAATAGCAACCCTAACCCTAACCCTAATCACAACCCTAACCCTAACCCTAATTGCAACCCTAACCCTAACCCTAACCCTAATTGCAACCCTAACCCATATTAGGGATTAATTGGAATAACTCCGCGCTGCTTGCTCGAAACGTGCTGAAATTCGGTGTGATTGTGTGGCAGGCCACCCTTTATTAATCATGAAATGCACAAGTCTCTAGGACTTTCAGAAGAAAAGTTATTCAAAAATATCTTGTACTTTTTTTTAATAGATTTGGTGGTTTCACCATTTCCGAAGGTCGTAGAAGCTCGGGGATGGTCCCAATGGATCGGGCAGAGCCACATTAGTGGAGATGGAACCAACTTCCAAGTCTCTATGACCTTCAAAAAAAAAGTTATTGAACAATATCTTGAACTCCTATAGGTTTTCAGCCCTAACCCTAACCCTAATCACAACCAAAAAATCAAACACTAATCACAACCCTAACCCTACCCCTTCCAAAGGTCGTAGAAGCTCGGGGGTGGTACCAATGGATCGGGCATAGCCACATTAGTGGAGATGGAACCAACTTCCAATTCTCTATGACCTACAGAAAAAAAGTTATTGAAGAATATCTTGAGCTCCAATGGGTATTCATCCCTAACCCTAACCCTAATAGCAACCCTAACCCTAACCCTAATCACAACCCTAACCCTAACCCTAATTGCAACCCTAACCCTAACCCTAATTGCAACCCTAACCCATATTAGGGATTAATTGGAATAACTCCGCGCTGCTTGCTCGAAACGTGCTGAAATTCAGTGTGATTGTGTGGCAGGCCACCCTTTATTAATCATGAAATGCACAAGTCTCTAGGACTTTCAGAAGAAAAGTTATTCAAAAATATCTTGTACTTTTTTTTAATAGATTTGGTGGTTTCACCATTTCCGAAGGTCGTAGAAGCTCGGGGATGGTCCCAATGGATCGGGCAGAGCCACATTAGTGGAGATGGAACCAACTTCCAAGTCTCTATGACCTTCAAAAAAAAAGTTATTGAACAATATCTTGAACTCCTATAGGTTTTCAGCCCTAACCCTAACCCTAATCACAACCAAAAAATCAAACACTAATCACAACCCTAACCCTACCCCTTCCAAAGGTCGTAGAAGCTCGGGGGTGGTACCAATGGATCGGGCATAGCCACATTAGTGAAGATGGAACCAACTTCCAATTCTCTATGACCTACAGAAAAAAAGTTATTGAAGAATATCTTGAGCTCCAATGGGTATTCATCCCTAACCCTAACCCTAATAGCAACCCTAACCCTAACCCTAATCACAACCCTAACCCTAACCCTAATTGCAACCCTAACCCTAACCCTAACCCTAATTGCAACCCTAACCCATATTAGGGATTAATTGGAATAACTCTGCGCTGCTTGCTCGAAACGTGCTGAAATTCAGTGTGATTGTGTGGCAGGCCACCCTTTATTAATCATGAAATGCACAAGTCTCTAGGACTTTCAGAAGAAAAGTTATTCAAAAATATCTTGTACTTTTTTTTAATAGATTTGGTGGTTTCACCATTTCCGAAGGTCGTAGAAGCTCGGGGATGGTCCCAATGGATCGGGCAGAGCCACATTAGTGGAGATGGAACCAACTTCCAAGTCTCTATGACCTTCAGAAAAAAAGTTATTGAACAATATCTTGAACTCCTATAGGTTTTCAGCCCTAACCCTAACCCTAATCACAACCCTAACCCTACCCCTTCCAAAGGTCGTAGAAGCTCGGGGGTGGTACCAATGGATCGGGCATAGCCACATTAGTGGAGATGGAACCAACTTCCAATTCTCTATGACCTACAGAAAAAAAGTTATTGAAGAATATCTTGAGCTCCAATGGGTATTCATCCCTAACCCTAACCCTAATAGCAACCCTAACCCTAACCCTAATCACAACCCTAACCCTAACCCTAATCACAACCCTAACCCTAACCCTAATTGCAACCCTAACCCTAACCCTAATTGCAACCCTAACCCATATTAGGGATTAATTGGAATAACTCCGCGCTGCTTGCTCGAAACGTGCTGAAATTCGGTGTGATTGTGTGGCAGGCCACCCTTTATTAATCATGAAATGCACAAGTCTCTAGGACTTTCAGAAGAAAAGTTATTCAAAAATATCTTGTACTTTTTTTAAATAGATTTGGTGGTTTCACCATTTCCGAAGGTCGTAGAAGCTCGGGGATGGTCCCAATGGATCGGGCAGAGCCACATTAGTGGAGATGGAACCAACTTCCAAGTCTCTATGACCTTCAAAAAAAAAGTTATTGAACAATATCTTGAACTCCTATAGGTTTTCAGCCCTAACCCTAACCCTAATCACAACCAAAAAATCAAACACTAATCACAACCCTAACCCTACCCCTTCCAAAGGTCGTAGAAGCTCGGGGGTGGTACCAATGGATCGGGCATAGCCACATTAGTGGAGATGGAACCAACTTCCAAGTCTCTATGACCTACAGAAAAAAAGTTATTGAAGAATATCTTGAGCTCCAATGGGTATTCATCCCTAACCCTAACCCTAATAGCAACCCTAACCCTAACCCTAATCACAACCCTAACCCTAACCCTAATTGCAACCCTAACCCTAACCCTAACCCTAATTGCAACCCTAACCCATATTAGGGATTAATTGGAATAACTCCGCGCTGCTTGCTCGAAACGTGCTGAAATTCGGTGTGATTGTGTGGCAGGCCACCCTTTATTAATCATGAAATGCACAAGTCTCTAGGACTTTCAGAAGAAAAGTTATTCAAAAATATCTTGTACTTTTTTTAAATAGATTTGGTGGTTTCACCATTTCCGAAGGTCGTAGAAGCTCGGGGATGGTCCCAATGGATCGGGCAGAGCCACATTAGTGGAGATGGAACCAACTTCCAAGTCTCTATGACCTTCAAAAAAAAAGTTATTGAACAATATCTTGAACTCCTATAGGTTTTCAGCCCTAACCCTAACCCTAATCACAACCAAAAAATCAAACACTAATCACAACCCTAACCCTACCCCTTCCAAAGGTCGTAGAAGCTCGGGGGTGGTACCAATGGATCGGGCATAGCCACATTAGTGGAGATGGAACCAACTTCCAAGTCTCTATGACCTACAGAAAAAAAGTTATTGAAGAATATCTTGAGCTCCAATGGGTATTCATCCCTAACCCTAACCCTAATAGCAACCCTAACCCTAACCCTAATCACAACCCTAACCCTAACCCTAATTGCAACCCTAACCCTAACCCTAACCCTAATTGCAACCCTAACCCATATTAGGGATTAATTGGAATAACTCCGCGCTGCTTGCTCGAAACGTGCTGAAATTCGGTGTGATTGTGTGGCAGGCCACCCTTTATTAATCATGAAATGCACAAGTCTCTAGGACTTTCAGAAGAAAAGTTATTCAAAAATATCTTGTACTTTTTTTTAATAGATTTGGTGGTTTCACCATTTCCGAAGGTCGTAGAAGCTCGGGGATGGTCCCAATGGATCGGGCAGAGCCACATTAGTGGAGATGGAACCAACTTCCAAGTCTCTATGACCTTCAAAAAAAAAGTTATTGAACAATATCTTGAACTCCTATAGGTTTTCAGCCCTAACCCTAACCCTAATCACAACCAAAAAATCAAACACTAATCACAACCCTAACCCTACCCCTTCCAAAGGTCGTAGAAGCTCGGGGGTGGTACCAATGGATCGGGCATAGCCACATTAGTGGAGATGGAACCAACTTCCAATTCTCTATGACCTACAGAAAAAAAGTTATTGAAGAATATCTTGAGCTCCAATGGGTATTCATCCCTAACCCTAACCCTAATAGCAACCCTAACCCTAACCCTAATCACAACCCTAACCCTAACCCTAATTGCAACCCTAACCCTAACCCTAACCCTAATTGCAACCCTAACCCATATTAGGGATTAATTGGAATAACTCTGCGCTGCTTGCTCGAAACGTGCTGAAATTCAGTGTGATTGTGTGGCAGGCCACCCTTTATTAATCATGAAATGCACAAGTCTCTAGGACTTTCAGAAGAAAAGTTATTCAAAAATATCTTGTACTTTTTTTTAATAGATTTGGTGGTTTCACCATTTCCGAAGGTCGTAGAAGCTCGGGGATGGTCCCAATGGATCGGGCAGAGCCACATTAGTGGAGATGGAACCAACTTCCAAGTCTCTATGACCTTCAGAAAAAAAGTTATTGAACAATATCTTGAACTCCTATAGGTTTTCAGCCCTAACCCTAACCCTAATCACAACCAAAAAATCAAACACTAATCACAACCCTAACCCTACCCCTTCCAAAGGTCGTAGAAGCTTGGGGGTGGTACCAATGGATCGGGCATAGCCACATTAGTGGAGATGGAACCAACTTCCAATTCTCTATGACCTACAGAAAAAAAGTTATTGAAGAATATCTTGAGCTCCAATGGGTATTCATCCCTAACCCTAACCCTAATAGCAACCCTAACCCTAACCCTAATCACAACCCTAACCCTAACCCTAATTGCAACCCTAACCCTAACCCTAACCCTAATTGCAACCCTAACCCATATTAGGGATTAATTGGAATAACTCCGCGCTGCTTGCTCGAAACGTGCTGAAATTCGGTGTGATTGTGTGGCAGGCCACCCTTTATTAATCATGAAATGCACAAGTCTCTAGGACTTTCAGAAGAAAAGTTATTCAAAAATATCTTGTACTTTTTTTTAATAGATTTGGTGGTTTCACCATTTCCGAAGGTCGTAGAAGCTCGGGGATGGTCCCAATGGATCGGGCAGAGCCACATTAGTGGAGATGGAACCAACTTCCAAGTCTCTATGACCTTCAGAAAAAAAGTTATTGAACAATATCTTGAACTCCTATAGGTTTTCAGCCCTAACCCTAACCCTAATCACAACCAAAAAATCAAACACTAATCACAACCCTAACCCTACCCCTTCCAAAGGTCGTAGAAGCTCGGGGGTGGTACGAATGGATCGGGCATAGCCACATTAGTGGAGATGGAACCAACTTCCAAGTCTCTATGACCTACAGAAAAAAAGTTATTGAAGAATATCTTGAGCTCCAATGGGTATTCATCCCTAACCCTAACCCTAATAGCAACCCTAACCCTAACCCTAATCACAACCCTAACCCTAACCCTAATTGCAACCCTAACCCTAACCCTAACCCTAATTGCAACCCTAACCCATATTAGGGATTAATTGGAATAACTCCGCGCTGCTTGCTCGAAACGTGCTGAAATTCGGTGTGATTGTGTGGCAGGCCACCCTTTATTAATCATGAAATGCACAAGTCTCTAGGACTTTCAGAAGAAAAGTTATTCAAAAATATCTTGTACTTTTTTTTAATAGATTTGGTGGTTTCACCATTTCCGAAGGTCGTAGAAGCTCGGGGATGGTCCCAATGGATCGGGCAGAGCCACATTAGTGGAGATGGAACCAACTTCCAAGTCTCTATGACCTTCAAAAAAAAAGTTATTGAACAATATCTTGAACTCCTATAGGTTTTCAGCCCTAACCCTAACCCTAATCACAACCAAAAAATCAAACACTAATCACAACCCTAACCCTACCCCTTCCAAAGGTCGTAGAAGCTCGGGGGTGGTACGAATGGATCGGGCATAGCCACATTAGTGGAGATGGAACCAACTTCCAAGTCTCTATGACCTACAGAAAAAAAGTTATTGAAGAATATCTTGAGCTCCAATGGGTATTCATCCCTAACCCTAACCCTAATAGCAACCCTAACCCTAACCCTAATCACAACCCTAACCCTAACCCTAATTGCAACCCTAACCCTAACCCTAACCCTAATTGCAACCCTAACCCATATTAGGGATTAATTGGAATAACTCCGCGCTGCTTGCTCGAAACGTGCTGAAATTCGGTGTGATTGTGTGGCAGGCCACCCTTTATTAATCATGAAATGCACAAGTCTCTAGGACTTTCAGAAGAAAAGTTATTCAAAAATATCTTGTACTTTTTTTTAATAGATTTGGTGGTTTCACCATTTCCGAAGGTCGTAGAAGCTCGGGGATGGTCCCAATGGATCGGGCAGAGCCACATTAGTGGAGATGGAACCAACTTCCAAGTCTCTATGACCTTCAGAAAAAAAGTTATTGAACAATATCTTGAACTCCTATAGGTTTTCAGCCCTAACCCTAACCCTAATCACAACCAAAAAATCAAACACTAATCACAACCCTAACCCTACCCCTTCCAAAGGTCGTAGAAGCTCGGGGGTGGTACGAATGGATCGGGCATAGCCACATTAGTGGAGATGGAACCAACTTCCAAGTCTCTATGACCTACAGAAAAAAAGTTATTGAAGAATATCTTGAGCTCCAATGGGTATTCATCCCTAACCCTAACCCTAATAGCAACCCTAACCCTAACCCTAATCACAACCCTAACCCTAACCCTAATTGCAACCCTAACCCTAACCCTAACCCTAATTGCAACCCTAACCCATATTAGGGATTAATTGGAATAACTCCGCGCTGCTTGCTCGAAACGTGCTGAAATTCGGTGTGATTGTGTGGCAGGCCACCCTTTATTAATCATGAAATGCACAAGTCTCTAGGACTTTCAGAAGAAAAGTTATTCAAAAATATCTTGTACTTTTTTTTAATAGATTTGGTGGTTTCACCATTTCCGAAGGTCGTAGAAGCTCGGGGATGGTCCCAATGGATCGGGCAGAGCCACATTAGTGGAGATGGAACCAACTTCCAAGTCTCTATGACCTTCAAAAAAAAAGTTATTGAACAATATCTTGAACTCCTATAGGTTTTCAGCCCTAACCCTAACCCTAATCACAACCAAAAAATCAAACACTAATCACAACCCTAACCCTACCCCTTCCAAAGGTCGTAGAAGCTCGGGGGTGGTACCAATGGATCGGGCATAGCCACATTAGTGGAGATGGAACCAACTTCCAATTCTCTATGACCTACAGAAAAAAAGTTATTGAAGAATATCTTGAGCTCCAATGGGTATTCATCCCTAACCCTAACCCTAATAGCAACCCTAACCCTAACCCTAATCACAACCCTAACCCTAACCCTAATTGCAACCCTAACCCTAACCCTAATTGCAACCCTAACCCATATTAGGGATTAATTGGAATAACTCCGCGCTGCTTGCTCGAAACGTGCTGAAATTCAGTGTGATTGTGTGGCAGGCCACCCTTTATTAATCATGAAATGCACAAGTCTCTAGGACTTTCAGAAGAAAAGTTATTCAAAAATATCTTGTACTTTTTTTTAATAGATTTGGTGGTTTCACCATTTCCGAAGGTCGTAGAAGCTCGGGGATGGTCCCAATGGATCGGGCAGAGCCACATTAGTGGAGATGGAACCAACTTCCAAGTCTCTATGACCTTCAAAAAAAAAGTTATTGAACAATATCTTGAACTCCTATAGGTTTTCAGCCCTAACCCTAACCCTAATCACAACCAAAAAATCAAACACTAATCACAACCCTAACCCTACCCCTTCCAAAGGTCGTAGAAGCTCGGGGGTGGTACCAATGGATCGGGCATAGCCACATTAGTGGAGATGGAACCAACTTCCAATTCTCTATGACCTACAGAAAAAAAGTTATTGAAGAATATCTTGAGCTCCAATGGGTATTCATCCCTAACCCTAACCCTAATAGCAACCCTAACCCTAACCCTAATCACAACCCTAACCCTAACCCTAATTGCAACCCTAACCCTAACCCTAACCCTAATTGCAACCCTAACCCATATTAGGGATTAATTGGAATAACTCCGCGCTGCTTGCTCGAAACGTGCTGAAATTCGGTGTGATTGTGTGGCAGGCCACCCTTTATTAATCATGAAATGCACAAGTCTCTAGGACTTTCAGAAGAAAAGTTATTCAAAAATATCTTGTACTTTTTTTTAATAGATTTGGTGGTTTCACCATTTCCGAAGGTCGTAGAAGCTCGGGGATGGTCCCAATGGATCGGGCAGAGCCACATTAGTGGAGATGGAACCAACTTCCAAGTCTCTATGACCTTCAGAAAAAAAGTTATTGAACAATATCTTGAACTCCTATAGGTTTTCAGCCCTAACCCTAACCCTAATCACAACCAAAAAATCAAACACTAATCACAACCCTAACCCTACCCCTTCCAAAGGTTGTAGAAGCTCGGGGGTGGTACGAATGGATCGGGCATAGCCACATTAGTGGAGATGGAACCAACTTCCAAGTCTCTATGACCTACAGAAAAAAAGTTATTGAAGAATATCTTGAGCTCCAATGGGTATTCATCCCTAACCCTAACCCTAATTACAACCCTAACCCTAACCCTAATTGCAACCCTAACCCATATTAGGGATTAATTGGAATAACTCCGCGCTGCTTGCTCGAAACGTGCTGAAATTCGGTGTGATTGTGTGGCAGGCCACCCTTTATTAATCATGAAATGCACAAGTCTCTAGGACTTTCAGAAGAAAAGTTATTCAAAAATATCTTGTACTTTTTTAAAATAGATTTGGTGGTTTCACCATTTCCGAAGGTCGTAGAAGCTCGGGGATGGTCCCAATGGATCGGGCAGAGCCACATTAGTGGAGATGGAACCAACTTCCAAGTCTCTATGACCTTCAAAAAAAAAGTTATTGAACAATATCTTGAACTCCTATAGGTTTTCAGCCCTAACCCTAACCCTAATCACAACCAAAAAATCAAACACTAATCACAACCCTAACCCTACCCCTTCCAAAGGTCGTAGAAGCTCGGGGGTGGTACCAATGGATCGGGCATAGCCACATTAGTGGAGATGGAACCAACTTCCAAGTCTCTATGACCTACAGAAAAAAAGTTATTGAAGAATATCTTGAGCTCCAATGGGTATTCATCCCTAACCCTAACCCTAATAGCAACCCTAACCCTAACCCTAATCACAACCCTAACCCTAACCCTAATTGCAACCCTAACCCTAACCCTAACCCTAATTGCAACCCTAACCCATATTAGGGATTAATTGGAATAACTCCGCGCTGCTTGCTCGAAACGTGCTGAAATTCGGTGTGATTGTGTGGCAGGCCACCCTTTATTAATCATGAAATGCACAAGTCTCTAGGACTTTCAGAAGAAAAGTTATTCAAAAATATCTTGTACTTTTTTTTAATAGATTTGGTGGTTTCACCATTTCCGAAGGTCGTAGAAGCTCGGGGATGGTCCCAATGGATCGGGCAGAGCCACATTAGTGGAGATGGAACCAACTTCCAAGTCTCTATGACCTTCAAAAAAAAAGTTATTGAACAATATCTTGAACTCGTATAGGTTTTCAGCCCTAACCCTAACCCTAATCACAACCAAAAAATCAAACACTAATCACAACCCTAACCCTACCCCTTCCAAAGGTCGTAGAAGCTCGGGGGTGGTACCAATGGATCGGGCATAGCCACATTAGTGGAGATGGAACCAACTTCCAATTCTCTATGACCTACAGAAAAAAAGTTATTGAAGAATATCTTGAGCTCCAATGGGTATTCATCCCTAACCCTAACCCTAATAGCAACCCTAACCCTAACCCTAATCACAACCCTAACCCTAACCCTAATTGCAACCCTAACCCTAACCCTAACCCTAATTGCAACCCTAACCCATATTAGGGATTAATTGGAATAACTCCGCGCTGCTTGCTCGAAACGTGCTGAAATTCGGTGTGATTGTGTGGCAGGCCACCCTTTATTAATCATGAAATGCACAAGTCTCTAGGACTTTCAGAAGAAAAGTTATTCAAAAATATCTTGTACTTTTTTTAAATAGATTTGGTGGTTTCACCATTTCCGAAGGTCGTAGAAGCTCGGGGATGGTCCCAATGGATCGGGCAGAGCCACATTAGTGGAGATGGAACCAACTTCCAAGTCTCTATGACCTTCAAAAAAAAAGTTATTGAACAATATCTTGAACTCCTATAGGTTTTCAGCCCTAACCCTAACCCTAATCACAACCAAAAAATCAAACACTAATCACAACCCTAACCCTACCCCTTCCAAAGGTCGTAGAAGCTCGGGGGTGGTACCAATGGATCGGGCATAGCCACATTAGTGGAGATGGAACCAACTTCCAAGTCTCTATGACCTACAGAAAAAAAGTTATTGAAGAATATCTTGAGCTCCAATGGGTATTCATCCCTAACCCTAACCCTAATAGCAACCCTAACCCTAACCCTAATCACAACCCTAACCCTAACCCTAATTGCAACCCTAACCCTAACCCTAACCCTAATTGCAACCCTAACCCATATTAGGGATTAATTGGAATAACTCCGCGCTGCTTGCTCGAAACGTGCTGAAATTCGGTGTGATTGTGTGGCAGGCCACCCTTTATTAATCATGAAATGCACAAGTCTCTAGGACTTTCAGAAGAAAAGTTATTCAAAAATATCTTGTACTTTTTTTTAATAGATTTGGTGGTTTCACCATTTCCGAAGGTCGTAGAAGCTCGGGGATGGTCCCAATGGATCGGGCAGAGCCACATTAGTGGAGATGGAACCAACTTCCAAGTCTCTATGACCTTCAAAAAAAAAGTTATTGAACAATATCTTGAACTCGTATAGGTTTTCAGCCCTAACCCTAACCCTAATCACAACCAAAAAATCAAACACTAATCACAACCCTAACCCTACCCCTTCCAAAGGTCGTAGAAGCTCGGGGGTGGTACCAATGGATCGGGCATAGCCACATTAGTGGAGATGGAACCAACTTCCAATTCTCTATGACCTACAGAAAAAAAGTTATTGAAGAATATCTTGAGCTCCAATGGGTATTCATCCCTAACCCTAACCCTAATAGCAACCCTAACCCTAACCCTAATCACAACCCTAACCCTAACCCTAATTGCAACCCTAACCCTAACCCTAACCCTAATTGCAACCCTAACCCATATTAGGGATTAATTGGAATAACTCCGCGCTGCTTGCTCGAAACGTGCTGAAATTCGGTGTGATTGTGTGGCAGGCCACCCTTTATTAATCATGAAATGCACAAGTCTCTAGGACTTTCAGAAGAAAAGTTATTCAAAAATATCTTGTACTTTTTTTAAATAGATTTGGTGGTTTCACCATTTCCGAAGGTCGTAGAAGCTCGGGGATGGTCCCAATGGATCGGGCAGAGCCACATTAGTGGAGATGGAACCAACTTCCAAGTCTCTATGACCTTCAAAAAAAAAGTTATTGAACAATATCTTGAACTCCTATAGGTTTTCAGCCCTAACCCTAACCCTAATCACAACCAAAAAATCAAACACTAATCACAACCCTAACCCTACCCCTTCCAAAGGTCGTAGAAGCTCGGGGGTGGTACCAATGGATCGGGCATAGCCACATTAGTGGAGATGGAACCAACTTCCAAGTCTCTATGACCTACAGAAAAAAAGTTATTGAAGAATATCTTGAGCTCCAATGGGTATTCATCCCTAACCCTAACCCTAATAGCAACCCTAACCCTAACCCTAATCACAACCCTAACCCTAACCCTAATTGCAACCCTAACCCTAACCCTAACCCTAATTGCAACCCTAACCCATATTAGGGATTAATTGGAATAACTCCGCGCTGCTTGCTCGAAACGTGCTGAAATTCGGTGTGATTGTGTGGCAGGCCACCCTTTATTAATCATGAAATGCACAAGTCTCTAGGACTTTCAGAAGAAAAGTTATTCAAAAATATCTTGTACTTTTTTTTAATAGATTTGGTGGTTTCACCATTTCCGAAGGTCGTAGAAGCTCGGGGATGGTCCCAATGGATCGGGCAGAGCCACATTAGTGGAGATGGAACCAACTTCCAAGTCTCTATGACCTTCAAAAAAAAAGTTATTGAACAATATCTTGAACTCCTATAGGTTTTCAGCCCTAACCCTAACCCTAATCACAACCAAAAAATCAAACACTAATCACAACCCTAACCCTACCCCTTCCAAAGGTCGTAGAAGCTCGGGGGTGGTACCAATGGATCGGGCATAGCCACATTAGTGGAGATGGAACCAACTTCCAATTCTCTATGACCTACAGAAAAAAAGTTATTGAAGAATATCTTGAGCTCCAATGGGTATTCATCCCTAACCCTAACCCTAATAGCAACCCTAACCCTAACCCTAATCACAACCCTAACCCTAACCCTAATTGCAACCCTAACCCTAACCCTAATTGCAACCCTAACCCATATTAGGGATTAATTGGAATAACTCCGCGCTGCTTGCTCGAAACGTGCTGAAATTCAGTGTGATTGTGTGGCAGGCCACCCTTTATTAATCATGAAATGCACAAGTCTCTAGGACTTTCAGAAGAAAAGTTATTCAAAAATATCTTGTACTTTTTTTTAATAGATTTGGTGGTTTCACCATTTCCGAAGGTCGTAGAAGCTCGGGGATGGTCCCAATGGATCGGGCAGAGCCACATTAGTGGAGATGGAACCAACTTCCAAGTCTCTATGACCTTCAAAAAAAAAGTTATTGAACAATATCTTGAACTCCTATAGGTTTTCAGCCCTAACCCTAACCCTAATCACAACCAAAAAATCAAACACTAATCACAACCCTAACCCTACCCCTTCCAAAGGTCGTAGAAGCTCGGGGGTGGTACCAATGGATCGGGCATAGCCACATTAGTGGAGATGGAACCAACTTCCAATTCTCTATGACCTACAGAAAAAAAGTTATTGAAGAATATCTTGAGCTCCAATGGGTATTCATCCCTAACCCTAACCCTAATAGCAACCCTAACCCTAACCCTAATCACAACCCTAACCCTAACCCTAATTGCAACCCTAACCCTAACCCTAACCCTAATTGCAACCCTAACCCATATTAGGGATTAATTGGAATAACTCCGCGCTGCTTGCTCGAAACGTGCTGAAATTCGGTGTGATTGTGTGGCAGGCCACCCTTTATTAATCATGAAATGCACAAGTCTCTAGGACTTTCAGAAGAAAAGTTATTCAAAAATATCTTGTACTTTTTTTAAATAGATTTGGTGGTTTCACCATTTCCGAAGGTCGTAGAAGCTCGGGGATGGTCCCAATGGATCGGGCAGAGCCACATTAGTGGAGATGGAACCAACTTCCAAGTCTCTATGACCTTCAGAAAAAAAGTTATTGAACAATATCTTGAACTCCTATAGGTTTTCAGCCCTAACCCTAACCCTAATCACAACCAAAAAATCAAACACTAATCACAACCCTAACCCTACCCCTTCCAAAGGTCGTAGAAGCTCGGGGGTGGTACGAATGGATCGGGCATAGCCACATTAGTGGAGATGGAACCAACTTCCAAGTCTCTATGACCTACAGAAAAAAAGTTATTGAAGAATATCTTGAGCTCCAATGGGTATTCATCCCTAACCCTAACCCTAATTACAACCCTAACCCTAACCCTAATTGCAACCCTAACCCATATTAGGGATTAATTGGAATAACTCCGCGCTGCTTGCTCGAAACGTGCTGAAATTCGGTGTGATTGTGTGGCAGGCCACCCTTTATTAATCATGAAATTCACAAGTCTCTAGGACTTTCAGAAGAAAAGTTATTCAAAAATATCTTGTACTTTTTTTAAATAGATTTGGTGGTTTCACCATTTCCGAAGGTCGTAGAAGCTCGGGGATGGTCCCAATGGATCGGGCAGAGCCACATTAGTGGAGATGGAACCAACTTCCAAGTCTCTATGACCTTCAAAAAAAAAGTTATTGAACAATATCTTGAACTCCTATAGGTTTTCAGCCCTAACCCTAACCCTAATCACAACCAAAAAATCAAACACTAATCACAACCCTAACCCTACCCCTTCCAAAGGTCGTAGAAGCTCGGGGGTGGTACCAATGGATCGGGCATAGCCACATTAGTGGAGATGGAACCAACTTCCAATTCTCTATGACCTACAGAAAAAAAGTTATTGAAGAATATCTTGAGCTCCAATGGGTATTCATCCCTAACCCTAACCCTAATAGCAACCCTAACCCTAACCCTAATCACAACCCTAACCCTAACCCTAATTACAACCCTAACCCTAACCCTAATTGCAACCCTAACCCATATTAGGGATTAATTGGAATAACTCCGCGCTGCTTGCTCGAAACATGCTGAAATTCGGTGTGATTGTGTGGCAGGCCACCCTTTATTAATCATGAAATGCACAAGTCTCTAGGACTTTCAGAAGAAAAGTTATTCAAAAATATCTTGTACTTTTTTTAAATAGATTTGGTGGTTTCACCATTTCCGAAGGTCGTAGAAGCTCGGGGATGGTCCCAATGGATCGGGCAGAGCCACATTAGTGGAGATGGAACCAACTTCCAAGTCTCTATGACCTTCAAAAAAAAAGTTATTGAACAATATCTTGAACTCCTATAGGTTTTCAGCCCTAACCCTAACCCTAATCACAACCAAAAAATCAAACACTAATCACAACCCTAACCCTACCCCTTCCAAAGGTCGTAGAAGCTCGGGGGTGGTACCAATGGATCGGGCATAGCCACATTAGTGGAGATGGAACCAACTTCCAATTCTCTATGACCTACAGAAAAAAAGTTATTGAAGAATATCTTGAGCTCCAATGGGTATTCATCCCTAACCCTAACCCTAATAGCAACCCTAACCCTAACCACAACCCTAACCCTAACCCTAATTGCAACCCTAACCCTAACCCTAACCCTAATTGCAACCCTAACCCATATTAGGGATTAATTGGAATAACTCCGCGCTGCTTGCTCGAAACGTGCTGAAATTCGGTGTGATTGTGTGGCAGGCCACCCTTTATTAATCATGAAATGCACAAGTCTCTAGGACTTTCAGAAGAAAAGTTATTCAAAAATATCTTGTACTTTTTTTTAATAGATTTGGTGGTTTCACCATTTCCGAAGGTCGTAGAAGCTCGGGGATGGTCCCAATGGATCGGGCAGAGCCACATTAGTGGAGATGGAACCAACTTCCAAGTCTCTATGACCTTCAGAAAAAAAGTTATTGAACAATATCTTGAACTCCTATAGGTTTTCAGCCCTAACCCTAACCCTAATCACAACCAAAAAATCAAACACTAATCACAACCCTAACCCTACCCCTTCCAAAGGTCGTAGAAGCTCGGGGGTGGTACGAATGGATCGGGCATAGCCACATTAGTGGAGATGGAACCAACTTCCAAGTCTCTATGACCTACAGAAAAAAAGTTATTGAAGAATATCTTGAGCTCCAATGGGTATTCATCCCTAACCCTAACCCTAATAGCAACCCTAACCCTAACCCTAATCACAACCCTAACCCTAACCCTAATTGCAACCCTAACCCTAACCCTAATTGCAACCCTAACCCATATTAGGGATTAATTGGAATAACTCCGCGCTGCTTGCTCGAAACGTGCTGAAATTCGGTGTGATTGTGTGGCAGGCCACCCTTTATTAATCATGAAATGCACAAGTCTCTAGGACTTTCAGAAGAAAAGTTATTCAAAAATATCTTGTACTTTTTTTTAATAGATTTGGTGGTTTCACCATTTCCGAAGGTCGTAGAAGCTCGGGGATGGTCCCAATGGATCGGGCAGAGCCACATTAGTGGAGATGGAACCAACTTCCAAGTCTCTATGACCTTCAAAAAAAAAGTTATTGAACAATATCTTGAACTCCTATAGGTTTTCAGCCCTAACCCTAACCCTAATCACAACCAAAAAATCAAACACTAATCACAACCCTAACCCTACCCCTTCCAAAGGTCGTAGAAGCTCGGGGGTGGTACCAATGGATCGGGCATAGCCACATTAGTGGAGATGGAACCAACTTCCAATTCTCTATGACCTACAGAAAAAAAGTTATTGAAGAATATCTTGAGCTCCAATGGGTATTCATCCCTAACCCTAACCCTAATAGCAACCCTAACCCTAACCCTAATAGCAACCCTAACCCTAACCCTAATTGCAACCCTAACCCTAACCCTAATTGCAACCCTAACCCATATTAGGGATTAATTGGAATAACTCCGCGCTGCTTGCTCGAAACGTGCTGAAATTCGGTGTGATTGTGTGGCAGGCCACCCTTTATTAATCATGAAATGCACAAGTCTCTAGGACTTTCAGAAGAAAAGTTATTCAAAAATATCTTGTACTTTTTTTTAATAGATTTGGTGGTTTCACCATTTCCGAAGGTCGTAGAAGCTCGGGGATGGTCCCAATGGATCGGGCAGAGCCACATTAGTGGAGATGGAACCAACTTCCAAGTCTCTATGACCTTCAAAAAAAAAGTTATTGAACAATATCTTGAACTCCTATAGGTTTTCAGCCCTAACCCTAACCCTAATCACAACCAAAAAATCAAACACTAATCACAACCCTAACCCTACCCCTTCCAAAGGTCGTAGAAGCTCGGGGGTGGTACCAATGGATCGGGCATAGCCACATTAGTGGAGATGGAACCAACTTCCAATTCTCTATGACCTACAGAAAAAAAGTTATTGAAGAATATCTTGAGCTCCAATGGGTATTCATCCCTAACCCTAACCCTAATAGCAACCCTAACCCTAACCCTAATCACAACCCTAACCCTAACCCTAATTGCAACCCTAACCCTAACCCTAATTGCAACCCTAACCCATATTAGGGATTAATTGGAATAACTCCGCGCTGCTTGCTCAAAACGTGCTGAAATTCAGTGTGATTGTGTGGCAGGCCACCCTTTATTAATCATGAAATGCACAAGTCTCTAGGACTTTCAGAAGAAAAGTTATTCAAAAATATCTTGTACTTTTTTTTAATAGATTTGGTGGTTTCACCATTTCCGAAGGTCGTAGAAGCTCGGGGATGGTCCCAATGGATCGGGCAGAGCCACATTAGTGGAGATGGAACCAACTTCCAAGTCTCTATGACCTTCAAAAAAAAAGTTATTGAACAATATCTTGAACTCCTATAGGTTTTCAGCCCTAACCCTAACCCTAATCACAACCAAAAAATCAAACACTAATCACAACCCTAACCCTACCCCTTCCAAAGGTCGTAGAAGCTCGGGGGTGGTACCAATGGATCGGGCATAGCCACATTAGTGGAGATGGAACCAACTTCCAATTCTCTATGACCTACAGAAAAAAAGTTATTGAAGAATATCTTGAGCTCCAATGGGTATTCATCCCTAACCCTAACCCTAATAGCAACCCTAACCCTAACCCTAATCACAACCCTAACCCTAACCCTAATTGCAACCCTAACCCTAACCCTAACCCTAATTGCAACCCTAACCCATATTAGGGATTAATTGGAATAACTCCGCGCTGCTTGCTCGAAACGTGCTGAAATTCGGTGTGATTGTGTGGCAGGCCACCCTTTATTAATCATGAAATGCACAAGTCTCTAGGACTTTCAGAAGAAAAGTTATTCAAAAATATCTTGTACTTTTTTTTAATAGATTTGGTGGTTTCACCATTTCCGAAGGTCGTAGAAGCTCGGGGATGGTCCCAATGGATCGGGCAGAGCCACATTAGTGGAGATGGAACCAACTTCCAAGTCACTATGACCTTCAGAAAAAAAGTTATTGAACAATATCTTGAACTCCTATAGGTTTTCAGCCCTAACCCTAACCCTAATCACAACCAAAAAATCAAACACTAATCACAACCCTAACCCTACCCCTTCCAAAGGTCGTAGAAGCTCGGGGGTGGTACGAATGGATCGGGCATAGCCACATTAGTGGAGATGGAACCAACTTCCAAGTCTCTATGACCTACAGAAAAAAAGTTATTGAAGAATATCTTGAGCTCCAATGGGTATTCATCCCTAACCCTAACCCTAATAGCAACCCTAACCCTAACCCTAATCACAACCCTAACCCTAACCCTAATTGCAACCCTAACCCTAACCCTAATTGCAACCCTAACCCATATTAGGGATTAATTGGAATAACTCCGCGCTGCTTGCTCGAAACGTGCTGAAATTCGGTGTGATTGTGTGGCAGGCCACCCTTTATTAATCATGAAATGCACAAGTCTCTAGGACTTTCAGAAGAAAAGTTATTCAAAAATATCTTGTACTTTTTTTTAATAGATTTGGTGGTTTCACCATTTCCGAAGGTCGTAGAAGCTCGGGGATGGTCCCAATGGATCGGGCAGAGCCACATTAGTGGAGATGGAACCAACTTCCAAGTCTCTATGACCTTCAAAAAAAAAGTTATTGAACAATATCTTGAACTCCTATAGGTTTTCAGCCCTAACCCTAACCCTAATCACAACCAAAAAATCAAACACTAATCACAACCCTAACCCTACCCCTTCCAAAGGTCGTAGAAGCTCGGGGGTGGTACCAATGGATCGGGCATAGCCACATTAGTGGAGATGGAACCAACTTCCAATTCTCTATGACCTACAGAAAAAAAGTTATTGAAGAATATCTTGAGCTCCAATGGGTATTCATCCCTAACCCTAACCCTAATAGCAACCCTAACCCTAACCACAACCCTAACCCTAACCCTAATTGCAACCCTAACCCTAACCCTAACCCTAATTGCAACCCTAACCCATATTAGGGATTAATTGGAATAACTCCGCGCTGCTTGCTCGAAACGTGCTGAAATTCGGTGTGATTGTGTGGCAGGCCACCCTTTATTAATCATGAAATGCACAAGTCTCTAGGACTTTCAGAAGAAAAGTTATTCAAAAATATCTTGTACTTTTTTTTAATAGATTTGGTGGTTTCACCATTTCCGAAGGTCGTAGAAGCTCGGGGATGGTCCCAATGGATCGGGCAGAGCCACATTAGTGGAGATGGAACCAACTTCCAAGTCTCTATGACCTTCAAAAAAAAAGTTATTGAACAATATCTTGAACTCCTATAGGTTTTCAGCCCTAACCCTAACCCTAATCACAACCAAAAAATCAAACACTAATCACAACCCTAAACCTACCCCTTCCAAAGGTCGTAGAAGCTCGGGGGTGGTACCAATGGATCGGGCATAGCCACATTAGTGGAGATGGAACCAACTTCCAATTCTCTATGACCTACAGAAAAAAAGTTATTGAAGAATATCTTGAGCTCCAATGGGTATTCATCCCTAACCCTAACCCTAATAGCAACCCTAACCCTAACCCTAATCACAACCCTAACCCTAACCCTAATTGCAACCCTAACCCTAACCCTAACCCTAATTGCAACCCTAACCCATATTAGGGATTAATTGGAATAACTCCGCGCTGCTTGCTCGAAACGTGCTGAAATTCGGTGTGATTGTGTGGCAGGCCACCCTTTATTAATCATGAAATGCACAAGTCTCTAGGACTTTCAGAAGAAAAGTTATTCAAAAATATCTTGTACTTTTTTTTAATAGATTTGGTGGTTTCACCATTTCCGAAGGTCGTAGAAGCTCGGGGATGGTCCCAATGGATCGGGCAGAGCCACATTAGTGGAGATGGAACCAACTTCCAAGTCTCTATGACCTTCAAAAAAAAAGTTATTGAACAATATCTTGAACTCCTATAGGTTTTCAGCCCTAACCCTAACCCTAATCACAACCAAAAAATCAAACACTAATCACAACCCTAACCCTACCCCTTCCAAAGGTCGTAGAAGCTCGGGGGTGGTACCAATGGATCGGGCATAGCCACATTAGTGGAAATGGAACCAACTTCCAATTCTCTATGACCTACAGAAAAAAAGTTATTGAAGAATATCTTGAGCTCCAATGGGTATTCATCCCTAACCCTAACCCTAATAGCAACCCTAACCCTAATCACAACCCTAACCCTAATTGCAACTCCAACTCATATTCACCATAGGGTGAATAACTCTGCGCTGCTTGCTCGAAAAGTGCTGAAATTCGGTGTGGTTGCGTGGTAGGCTACCCTTTTTCAATCATGAAATGCCCAAGTCTCTATGACTTTCAGAAAAAAAGTTATTCAAATATATCTTGTACTTTTTTTTATAGATTTGGTGGTTTCACCATTTCCGAAGGTCATAGAAGCTCGGGGGTGGTCCCAATGGATCGGGCATAGCCACATTAGTGGACATGGAACCAACCAACTTCCAAGTCTGTTTTAAGACTTTATTTGATTTAATTTCCACATCAGTGCCATGTGAAATAAATTCTTTCCTAAAACACAAAGTCAGTGCAACCTTGAATGTTATAGTTACTGTTGAGTTATGTAGGAAAAGTGTGTATGTTTCAGCACATATGGGAACAACCATGCACGTGCTCTTGCTGTTCACACGGGAGCTTCATGTTTATAGATGTCTTGCCAAATCGCTCTTGCTTTGCACGCCTAATAAATGGGCCCAGTTGTAATGTAATATTTATGCAAAGTAAATCGGCTCACAGCTTGGTGCAGGCATAAATAACAGGCAGGATGTTCAATCAGGTCTGCTCCTCATTAATAATGCAGGACCCTCTGCGCTGCAGTAAATGTGTGATTCAATTTCAGCCAGTTGTGTGTGTAAGACTGTGATGTCTCTGTACCGCCTCTTATGAGGGTTGTTTGAGCACGATTGAGTGTAATCACAGTATGTGTCTGCGGTATTAGTGTCTAAGCACATATGTGGATATGTTTTACCTTTGTTTTCATCCTGCTGTACAGCTGTAGTAACATTCCTCTTTTAATTCATCCACTTCAACACACAATAATCAGCTGCTCACTACAAATGCAGCAGCTTCACTGAAGTTGAGTGTCTTATTCAGGCGCCACTTGACAGTAATTGTTAAGGGTGTGTTGAGTTACTGACTCACTTTCTGAGCACACAATTTCCTCACCAGTGTGGGAATTAAAACTGACAACCTTGTAGTCTCAAGCCCTTTTATCCAAGTGAGGGAGTGGATGTGCTTGTGAACAATAATGCGTTATAATGACTCACTGTCGATGGCCTCAGAGTTGAAGGTAAGTGCTGTGTCCAGAGACAGACAGTCCACAGTCACCTCTCCACCCTGGATGCGGTACCAATTGTGCCTCAGAGGGGTTGTGCCGTCAAACTTGTCTTGGAAACCTGTTCTGGAGCTGTCGTTCATACCGATCAAAACGTCGTCCAGCGCCCACTGGGCAGAGTGTTTCCCTACGAGGAAGGCGAGAAAGAAAGAAGTCGAAAAGAAAAGTTCAGATGTGACATTAAAATTATATTGCAATTCAATGCGTGTTTTCATGTGGTGTTAAATTGTGCATTTACCTTGCTGTGGCTGCCACCAACGAAATACTGTGTAAGGGGTTTTAGCTGCAGATGGCAGCTCGATGGTGACCACTTGAGGCTCTAGGAAGGAACTGAAGTCAAGCTCCCTTAGGAACTGCCACTGCACACCGTTGATTGTAGAAAACTGCACAAGGACACCTAGAAGAGGAGAGTGGATCACACTGTGGGGACAACTCTTTCATAGGTACAGAATAGATTTAGGAAATAAAAAAGATTTATAAGCAATTAAATAAGTCAAAAGTCCAAAAGCTCTGATTGTTACAGACAAGCTGTTAAAGCGGTTTGCAGGTTTTTATCTGATGCTGAAGAAATACAGTCAGACTGAGCCTTCAGCACTGCTTCAGGCTAGAGATCCACAATCTGCTCACAGATGAAGAGAACAGACGACACTAGACTCTGATTCTTCTGCAAAGAAAAACACTGTCGATAAGGATCAGATCTGTAGCGACACAAGCTTTGTTGGAAGAATCAGGATGGATAAGGAACAGATGGAAACAAGCCAGATCAGATGTGGAGCTGCTCTCCACAGACTGCACTGTTGAGGAACAGCCACATGAATGCAGCAGAGGGCCTCAATGCTCTAATGCACGACAGATAATTACCTTCATTGCGGGAGCGAGGCCTGGTGCATGTGGGCCCCAAACTTTTGCTGCCAATGCGGATGTAGAATTGGACCAACCTGTATGTAAGTAGAAACTTCAAATTTAAATTTGAACTTTGAAGAAATGTGCAATTTAACTGGGATGTCTGAATGATGATCATGATAGATTTGTAGTTGTGAATTTCACGCACCGTGTGTTGGTAGTGTCTAGAGGCACTGTGTGTGCTTCTCTCCTCCCAGGGCTACTGAAGTAAAGGGCCTTCCCCTCACCAATGATACCACAGCCTCCTCCAATTTGTCCACCACTCAGGCTCTGCCACAGAGGACTCAGCTTCCCCTCAAAGCCTTCGGTAAGTTCTGTGGGACTGGCTACAGCTGGTACGCAACTATCCTGCTCCACTGTGAGAAAAAAAGGGAATCGTATGGTCAAACATAAAGCTAGTCAAAAATATAAATTTTATGAAAGAATCTAACTGGCACTGAACCTGTGTATCCCATATCACAGAAGCAGACTCCAGAGATGCAATCTCCATGTCCCCCACAGTGGTTTGGACAGGGCTCAGAGATGTAGACCCCATCCAGGGCAAAAGGTGGAGCATCTCTGTACACGCTGCTCTCTTGGAACCAACGGAACCTGGTTTTACTGGGGAAATGAGAAGGAGGGGATTCAGTCAAAGGAGCGAAAAAGCAGGCATTTAAACTGTTAGTAGAAATTGATATAGAAGCTATTCAGCAACTAGTATGTAGTTCAATTAAACATTTCCCAAAACTCTTATTCGACATAGCAACTGCATGCTTGTTACCATAGCTACCTGGCTGCAACATTGCGCGGTATGACCACAGTGACCCTGGTCCACTGTTCATAGTCTCCAGTGTTGTAGACAGTGGGCTCTCTGAGCTCACGTCCACTGCCCTCACACACCCCTACCCCCGGGGTTCCTGGGTAACAGCCCTCCCTCACCAAGGCCCAGGTACGACCGGCATCATGGGAATACTGCAGCAGGACTGGGGCAGATGCACTGAACTCTGATTCACAGCCAATGTTCAACTGGTAGGGAAAACAGTGCACAGACAGTTGTCAAAATGACACCTTTAAAATTGCCCGTCCATTTATAGTGTTTACACTTTCTATGTTGTTACCTTAAACTGAAGGGTGTAGCCAGATCGCAAGACCAGGTCTCTTGTAACAGCCACCCTATCCCCATCAGAGCGCCCAAACACCATGGCAGAGGGCGTAGTGGCACAGAAGCTGTTGTTGCTTTCCCTCTCCATGCCTTCATTACCCAGCATCAGCCACACACTCATCTGGTTCAGAGGGTAGTCGAACGCCGGCTTCTCGTAAAAGTTCTGCAGAGACAGAAGGCAGGCGAGTTTAGCAGAGTGCTTTGTGTTAACAGGTACCAGTGTCTGCAGTGGAACATATTTCTCAAAAGATTAGTGGATGGTCTTCAGCAAAGATAGGAGATTTTATACCCTGCTCTATCTCAGTTTGGCAAACACTTACCATTACAGCAAAACAAGCAATATCTTGAGATGAAGCAGAAACTGCAGCACAGGGTCAGAGCACAAATTATAGTTATAGAAAATAACTCCTCAAACTGACTCCTGACCTGCGGTAGAGTAGGATTGGCCATGGGGATGATGTGTTTCTCCCTCTCAGACAAAATGATGACGTCATCAATTGCCCACTGGTCATAGCCATCCCCAGAGTGAAGAGGCTGCCACCAACGAAACCTGGTGGAGGGTGTCTTCGAGACCAAGGGAAGCTCATAGTGGACAAAGCTGAAGGTGGTAGAGGAGACAGGTTCTCTTTGAAAATATACACTCATCACGCATCTAACACATGATGCGTCTCGTTATCTTTGTAAAACATGAAATTGTTCCCCTTTCTTCAGCCACAGGTCTCTCACCGGGGTTTGGTGAAGTCCGTGAAGTACATCTCAGCGATGAGACCCCAGCTGATTCCTCCGTCATTGCTGTACTGCAGCAACACTCCTTCTTCTCTGCTGTCGGCTTGGTTACACTCAGACCAGTCTCCGCCCACCCGCAGGTAGAACTGCACAAACTCTGCCCATTCGGTGTCCAGATCCCAGCTCACTAGCTGCCTCAGCCCAGCCTGACAACAACACGCATGTTCATTTTTACATATCAAGTAGCACATAATACCTATAACATGCAGGATGTACTGTACAGTTCACTTGTACTTATATACAGTTGTACTTATATATATCAAAGCCACTTTTCAGTAACCAATATATATATATATATATATATATATATATATATAGTATGAGTAAGTATAGATAATTAGTATAGATTTACATTGTTAAATAACAAAATTGCAAAACACAACTTTTTTGAGAATATTTTCTAGCTGTTGTACCTTGCTGAAGTACAGAGATGATCCAGATGAGACCACACCACAGCCCATGTCAGGGGTGACCACCTCTCCACCAATCACCTCTTGCCAAGTTGCCAGCAGTGCATCCTGGGACTCAAAGTCAGAGAGCACACTGGAGGATAGGGGGGTAATGGGCTGGCAGTCTGTTCCTGAGAAGCCATCGTCACACCTACGGGAGAATACAGACACTGACTTTTCTTATCCTTCATCTATGATTTAATGCGGCAGCTGAACATATTTTATGGGCCTCCATGTTGAGCGTGATGGAAAAAGTAATAAAGCAAATCCTACAGAAGTTTTATGGTTTGTGTGACTGTGCGTGTGTGAAGGCTGACCTGCAGTGTCCATGGTCACACCAGCCGTGTCCGTGACACATGTTAGGACACTGCTGACCGATGTAGATGTCGTCAAGGGCCCACTCATCCTGCTCTCCATAGTAGTTCTGGATCCAACGGAACCGTGTGGCACTGGACCTAAACATACACACACGTGTGTTATGATAAATAAACATTATAAATACATATAAAATATCATAAACATTAGACAGTTGAAAAGGGAGTTTGCATGTTCTCCCCATGTCTGTGTGGGTTTTCTCCGGGCTTCCTCCCACATTCCAGAGACAGGCAGAGTTCGGGTTAGGTTGATTGGAGATTCTAAATTGACTGAAGGTGTGATTGTGAGTATGAATGGTCCTCTCTCTCTGTATGTTGGACCTGTGATACACTGGTGACCTGTCCAGGGTGTACCCCGCCTCTCGCCCATTGTCAGCTGGAACTGGTCCTAGGTCACCCTGAGACCCTCGACATGTTAAGCCGTATAGAAAATGGACAGATAAAGTTAAAAAAACAAAAAACATTAAAAATCAAATGGCAGCGATATCTAATATATTGACAATATCCCAATGCCATACTCACTAATCTATTTCTCTACCAGGGATGGTTTGGATTCAATTTTAGAGCAAGTAGAGATTAACCTTATCACATGTGTGTTTTCCTGTGTGTGTGTGTGTGTGTGTGTGTGTATCTGTGTCGGTTTCTGTGACTACAGCAATGACGAATGGCGTTAGCAGCATAGATAGTCAGGTATATTGGGGGGGGTTATGTAGCAGGCAGGTTTGGCGTTGCTTCTGATTCGGTAACCCATATCAACTCGGACCCCCACCTGATCATATATAGAGTTATAACCATGGCTATTTTATTACCATTTACTGCCATGACCCCATGACCTCTAATCACACACAGCAGGAGATCTGACCACCTATATTTACTGTAGGAGCAAGAGAGTAGAATGAAATGGAGGTGGAGGTCACAGTGTTCAGTGTGGGAAGTTTTATGTTATTATTTGAGTTGATTTACTGTATATGTCTGAGAAGTAACAGTACATGCATTTCTCACGATAAAAAAGTGAATGTTTCTGTTGTGCTTGCTCTTTAAAGGGAGTAATTAAAGTCTTGTTTGCCTAATACAAACTAATTACAGTCTTTGTGTTGGCATAGGCAGAGCACCAACAGGATATCAGCAGCTGAGAGATAAACCAGGGCAGATTGGAGAAGCTCATACAACTAGAGTCACTTGTATGGCAAATACAGATGTGAAGCCAGAGTTGGAAGAACCTCCCATATGATTCAGACGCCCCTGTGTGGGAAGACTGCTTTTTTCCAGTTAGTTATTGCAACAACTCTCCATACTAAGTCAGGAGTAGTGAACCAAACTGAAAACGTATGTCGTACATTTCTACTCTACATATAAGATCAGGAAGACATTTGTTATTGCAACATCCAAGCTAGTCTGACTGAAACAGACCAGGACTCAAACTCATCTCTCCACAGCATGAGGGTTTATGGATGTGGCTATGTCACCATACTCAAACTGTTCATCTTCAATGTACTCTTCCTTCAAGTGCTAATATTTTAATAATGAATTTACACAAAACAAAGCCTTTTACACTAAATACCAGACATGGTCTTAGTGGTTTTTTTAGTGGCAATCTGTGCTCTGGGCATTAGAGAGTGAGCACATTTAAGCACTTTGCATCAAGGGAATGCAGGAAGGAATTTCCTGGTCAGTGTGTATTTAAAGCCCAGTGTGATGTGTCACTGAAAAAATGTTGTGCAATCACTGTGAACAGCTTTGGAGCAACGGCCACTGTCATCAGCTGCTTTCTTTCTCCGACTTTTCAGGACAAGTTTGATGTGGAATAGCGTATGCACCATAGACTGTATATAAAGAGCTATACACATGTCCATAGCTGTGTGTAAGGGATATGTAGGCATACAGACACTTCGATGTTTGCTGTATCATCATTTTCAAGTTTATTTCATCCGTAGAGGAGGTTAAGTTTTCATCTGTTTGTTTGTTTGCAGGATTACGCAAAACATACTGAACTGATTTAAATGAAAATTTTAGGAGGGGCATGACCTGGGGACAAACCAATTAAAGTTTGGTGCAAGTCTGGATCAGGGGGTGGATCCAGGAACTTATGTATTAGTATATTTATAAGTGTGCAGTTTGTTGTAGATCTTAATAAACATCTGTATCTAGTTATCAAATATCTAAATATTAACAATTAATATTAAATCTGGCTTCTTACAGGGGCTGGGGACCTTCTTTGTCTGTTAGTTAGCCGCATTACACAAAAAGGACTTGACACAAAGCTTGGTGGAAGGATGTGATATGGGTCAGGGGGGAACCTAAACATTATGGTGCAGATCTGGATGAGAGGGCAGATCCAGGTTTCATCTCTCCTGCTATTCTAGTGTTTGTTGTAGCTGTCTGTTGCTGTGTCTCCCAGTGATTGTGCTTGTTAACTGCAAATAATAGCATGAAACTCAGATCAGAGAACATGTTTTCTTTCGGGTCTATTGTACAGATGTGCATTACTTACCATGTCTTTTGAGGCAGAGACAGAGTGATGCGTCTCCAGTCTTTGAACTCTGATGGGTGGTAGACACTCGGGGATGTAAACTCAGAGCAGCTTGGCATTCCGGGCAGACAGGCCTAGGTGAAGGCAATGAGGGGTTTTATTTAGGTACACTTTTTATGATTCACTAAATGTTTATTTCTCAAAATCCATAAAACAAGTTTTATTTATAATTGTGGATTTTGCTTCTTTAAAAACAACACAATATTCTGTTAACGTCATTAGACTTCATCAGCCCCTCAGTATGTGCAAATAAAAGGCTAATTCAGGATTAGAGTATCTCTGACCTTGAACACTGGCAGACAAGCGAGGATTAACAGTACAGGACATCCAGAGAGTTACATTCTGCACTTGCCAGATGACTGCATTTTCATGCACGAGAGAATTAGAGAAAACTCGCTGATTCATTACACCCTATTCAATTTCAAAGGAATTAAAAATCTTGGCAGATACTTTGGTGCCTTATGAATATTTATGAGCCGGTTGTGATCACAGAAAGTCTTTGTTGAATCATGGGAAGATAATCTGCTTGCTGATTCAAGTGTTGTCATGTATTTGCTGATAGCAGGATGATAAAAAAGTAACTGCGATAATTTCTCATCTGAAACAAAGTGTCACATTTAAGGGATGTCATTATATTCTCATTATTACTGAGGCTGTAATAGGTAAATCAATATTCATGTTCATGAATAAATAAGAAGTTTCCTCCTCTCTTCCTCTAACAGTCTGTTAGTTAGGTCGGGCTGTTTAAACAAAAGAGGTTGGATGTTAACAATCACCTATCATGGGGGAACCAGAGCAGACACGTGTAACACTCCTACCTCTTTGACCAGGTGCCAGGTGAGGCCGTGATTCGTAGAGAACTCCAGGCGAACCTGAGTGTCAATGTGAGGAGAGGGCTCACGGCCACAGCCCATGACCAGTGAGAACTGCAGACTGTAAGAGGCTCCAATCTGCATCGACTGAGTTTCCACATAACGAATGCTGGAGCCGGGGCTGGGCTCACCAGAGAAACTGGAGGACAAAAGGGAGGAAATCATGTGTCAGACATTGTTAAACATGACCTCAGAGCCAGCACTGGTAAAATGTTGATATGATTTTAGCATTGGTCAATTCTGCTGATAGCTTTTGTTTGTTAAAAATCCTGATGAAAATTGGAGGAGTCTACATGAAACTTTTAGTCCATAGAATAAAGTCAAAATATAAAGAATAAAGTCAGTATATGAAGAGAATGAAGTATGGGTGAATATCAAAAGATCAGCTTGTCGCCTGACAATTGAAAATGACACAAAGTTATACTTTAGTACAGGTTTCACAAATAACAAAATACAATATTAGACAATTTTATCATCAAGTTCCAGGACATTGAAGATTCTTTTAGAAACTATGACAGAGCACCAAAGCAAAATGAATGTAGCGGAAACTAAATTATGATCAAACTCAGTTAACACTTAAAAGTAAAAACAAGCAAATCTGAATAACATTACCAACTGCTGATCGATATATTATCTCTACTGATCCATATTATCAGAGCATTGAGGCCTCCTACCTGAGTGTCCAGTCATGCTGGCAGTAGGGTTGGACGTGGCCGAGATAGAAACCCAGACTCTGGGTGACGTCGAGCACGTTGCTGAAGTCCAGACTAATGGTGTTGAACAGCACTGAGGTCATGCTGATTTCATCCAGGGCCCACACATCCTGACCACGGCCCGAGTGGTATGGCTGCCACCAGCGAAACTGCACGCCGAATTTACGAGCACCAGCAGGGAGTTCAACAGACACGATCCTATTTGGGAAAAAAGTAAATTGTTAAACTGGACTTTAATGGCACTTAATGCTGAACATTTAAACTGGGATAATTCTCACACACTGACTGAGCTGAGACTGGATATAAAACCCACACAATCAGATCTGCTGTTTGTAAATTATATACATTTGCACAGTTTTAAATAGAATCTGACACAATACAGATGGTCAGTATTACACAGACTATCATTCATTATACTTTCTTATAACTTATGTTGGCAACATACAAGTTCTTTGTCAAGGCTCCAATGAGCATAGAGATGTTTTTGTATAGACATACACTGTTATTGAGATATTGCACTGACTATCAATGCACATTCAGATCTTTCTCTACATCCTATCAACCGCCACTAATGTCTAGACCCCGGTGCAGGGTTCCTTTCTATGAAGCCACTATCACATCCTTCTATTTTTTGTGCATGGCAAAACATTTTGTTCATTTGTAAGTGAAGTTTCTCCTGATTAAAATACTTTTCCCCTCATGAATTATATCTCATGTGATGTTTGTGCTAACCCACAGAAGGCTATAGATACATTTTCTTCTTGAATTCATACTAAGAGACAACATTGAGACAGCATTGTATTAAAGTGTCTCAACTGAGAATCATCAACACTCGTGTTTCAATTTGACCTTCACCATCATCTCCAAGAAATAACTCTGACCACCATATACATATGGCTATAGAAAGAACTTGTACTTGCGCCTTTCACCTAAATAGTTGTTTCGAACTTGCCCCTGACTCACTGACCCATGTTGGCCTTCCTCTGTTGGCTGATGAAGAGCTCTGAGACCTGGGCTGTGCAGCTGGAAGTCAGCACTCTTTGTCTTCATTACTCACTTAGATGGCTGTACATGACCCAATGGGTCCCAGTGGCTTACACCTTCAGTACTCCATTAGCAGTGAAAATGTGTGTGCTAATAGACTCATAGTGTCTCTATGGAATCATAAGCATATGAGCCTGTGTGCACACACACTAACATACGACAGGTACCTTGGCTCATGGAAGCCTTGGTAAGCGTAGTGCTGCAACAGCGTCCAGGTGATCCCGTTGTCTGAGGAGTAATGTAGCAGGACGCCCTCCCCAGGCTGGTCTGGAGCGGGACATGAGCTCAGGGTGCTGCGACTGCCCAGTCGAAGAGTGAACTGCAAATACCTGCAGACAAGCAAAATGAGGAAATGAAAACAAGGACGAGAAGACCCGGCTGGGAGGAGCAGGGGAGCAGCGGTTGAGACGGACATAGTGGGCAAAAATGGAAATGACACAGAAAGAGAGGAAAGGGCAGGTTGATAAATGAGAAGAAAGTAAGGTGAGTATGAGCGCGTCCAGGAAGGAGAGTAGAAGGGGGGGGGGGGTAAAAGGGTAGATAAACAGACAGTAGAGTAGAGTGAAGAGGTGGGAGGAAAGTGGCAGGATGATGGATGAGATGATTAAATGAACGAGGACAAAATTAGATGAGAGGAGGTGGAGGAAAGGAAAGAATAAGACAGAGAGAGTGCGAATGAGAGTCAGAGTTCATATCTGTGTGTTCATGTTAACTACATGTAGTCCTGATGTAGTGTGAGCCTTTGTCTTCTTATGTATTCATCCATGTTTTGGGCAGTAATATTATAATCTACACTAATATTTATAATAATTTCCGCTCTCAGTCACACTCCCCCTTCTAGTTTTCTGTATCTTTGGCATAGCTGCACTTTTCTTAATGCTGCAGTTTCCTCTTTCATGCAGCTGTTCACTCAATCAACCAGGAAAATAGCATTAAACACGGCCATCAGGTGGCACACTGAGAGCCGCAACAGGCATAATCAATCCAACACAGATGCCGTGGCCAAATTCATCTCTCCTGCTCTCTTTTTCTTTCTCACATTTATCCTGTGCTTTCATTTCTCCTCTCAACTGCAGTCCTCCCCATAATCATAATCCATCTACCAGTGAGGAAAAGAGAGTATGAGGGAAAGAAGGGATTGATGAAGCAGGAGAGTGGATAGCACCTGAAGAGAGGACACAATTTTATGAGTAATCTGCTGTTGGCAAAATGTTTGCATACACACAGGTTCCTTTTAATCTTTTGTCTGCATGTAAATGAAACAAGCTCGTTTTTGTTTTTTTACAAAAAAGGATAATCCTAATTAATTAATGAAAATATAATTGATCAGATTTTCCATTACCTGGCCTGGGAGCTGTCTAACGGAGCCGTGACCAAATGCCTCCTGCTGTCCCTGTTGAAGACCAGAGCCTTGCCACTGGCCAGCACCCCGCAGCCGAAGCTGACTTCGGCCCCGCGCAGGGAAGAGAAACTGTGGTAGGAAGAAAGGCGTGGGCTGGAGAAACCCTCGGACAGGAAGGCTGGGAAGGTCTGGGAGGCAAGTTCACAGGCTGGACCGCTAAAGCCTGGGTCACATCTGGGAGAGAGAGGAGAGAAGGGGAGAGAAGAGGAGATGACAGATGTAAGATAATAAAATGATTGAAGAATATAATGATAAAAAGTAGACAGAGATAATGAAATTCCATTAATAAATCACAAGCATAATACAATTTGATTAATTTTGAATGGTGATTGGTGCTTGGAGGCATTAGGTGGATAATGAACAGACTCACACTGGTTTTATTTGGTTTAATAAAAAGCAGATCCTTACTTGCAGCCTGTGCGGGAACAATGTCCTCTCCCGGAGCAGAAACGAAGACAAGCTGGACCAACATACACTGAAAAATAAATGAATTTTATGATTTATTTTTGTATTTAATGTTTCACTGTATAATATGTTTGACAGTTACAAGTTGGAGCCTGTCTGAATACTGAGAATTTCACAGTTTAACTGCATTGGATGATAAAACCTAGAGTCTTGAGCTACCACAATAAAAACACTTGAACCATGTGACCTGTTTAGTTCTAACCATTGTCTATGGCCCACATGTTGGTGGATCCTGTGCCGGACTGCTTCCAGCGAAACCGTGTCATGTCCGTCAGGGCAGCGTTGGGCAGAGGGATAGAGATTCTTGTCCATCTGCAGAAGTGCGACAGTATGTTCACGTAGACGTACAGTCTATTGTCAGAGAATGATCGATAGATGTGCATTGTCTTTCATACCCGCTGTAGTTGTCAGAGGAGTAGATGGTGCTGTGAGGTAGATGGGGTCCTGCGCAGAGCTCTGGCAGACATTCAGTGTGAAGCAGGGACCATGAGCGACCGTGGTTGGTGGAGAACTCCAGACTGACACTAATGAAAAAGAACAAATAACGTTTTAAGCTCAATATTTGCAAAACAGACTCTACTGTAATATCCGTCTCCTTAATCTGCACTCTGCAAATTTAGCTTTAAATGGCAGCAGCTGCTATAAACTCATGTACATACTCAGGCCAAATTAGTTCATTTTTTGCAAGATACTGCTGTTCAGAAGCATTATAGCATTATCACAATCACATTCTTGTGTGCTCCATTTACCATTCTTACCACCACATATATGTGTGAAACTTCAGGTGTGTCGATCTCCTTTGCTGCAGCCATATTTTTAGAAAGAAGCAAATCCTACCTAACCCAGTGTTACAGTGTGCCTCACCTGTTGGCCGGCTGGTACGACCCACAGCCTAGGTTGATGGAGAACTGAGCAACATGTGTCTGTGTGCCAGGCAGCACAGGGAGCAGCTGCATGAAGTCCACGACCCAGACATGGCGTTTGGCTCCCCCATGTGAGAGCTGCTCCAGGCAAAACTGGGTGGCTGGTGTTTGTAGCTCAGTGGGCAGCGCCACCGATACCACCGCAGGAGTCTGAGAAGAGAAATTAATTATATAATGATTCATCAGAGGGAACAAAAAGAAGCAGCTGATTAGGACTGCAACTGTAATTTTTATACATTTGTGATTCATGATCTGCTGCTTATTTACTTGATCAAAAGATAGTGAAAATTGCAATTTGTCAAAATCACAATTCCCCAAAGTTCAATTCTAAAAACCAAACAACATTCCTTTTAAGATAAGATAAGAAACTGAAAATTATTTGAATGAATTCATAGAAATTTACTGGCACTGGACTTTTGAGGGATATTTTTGGATGTGTGAATATGTTGTCTCACCCTGTAAGAAGAGTATGGAAGCGTGTCGAGCACCACATGTTCCCGTCTGCCTACAGACTTCCCAAACAGAATGACATCATTCTCATGGGTCTCTCCTGGATCACAGTCGCCACCACCTAACCACAAATACACCTTAATATGTTATTACACAAGTGCAAAAGAAATACCACTGAGGGTACCATACAGAGAAAGATCATTACTGTGAGTGACGTCTTACTACACATTAACCTCACTCTTGCTTGACCTTAATAAATGACAGAGAATGATGGAATGGGGGATTTCCATACCCATGGCGAAGTAGAAGCGGAGGTTTCCATAAGACGTGGTGTCGAGGTATGGGGTGCACACCCACCTACGGCCCTCCTTCTCAAACACGAGGGCCGAGCCCGACTCAATCTCTCCACACTGGGTCCCATAAACAGCTCCCTCTATGTCCCAGCTGGATGAAACACACAGACAGGGCGGGTAGGTTGAGTAAGGAAAATAAAATACTATATATTTATTTTAGAGGTGGGTGTTACCTCGAGTGTATGATGCACATGGTGTCTACGGTCACATCACTGACTGTTTAACAACCTGGTCGGAAGCCAGCAACACTAAAACCTTTAAAGTCTTTGAAGAAATGAACACAAGTCCTTGACTGTAAATCAGCACATTTTCATCATCGCTCAGTATTAAACCTGTCTCGTATTACGTGCTCCTGTGTTGTCTGTTTAAAAATATTACCTGAATATTGAATACAATGGTGTCCTGAGTTGTGTTATTTGCTATAATTATTTTTCTCTTCTGAATTAATGTTTGCTTGTCATGCCTATAAACGATCTCAACGAGTTTGTAATTTGAATCTTATATATTAACATATTCTGTTTTGAGGGTGACTTTGTAAGAGACAAAAACAGCCTCTTGGCTAACTCTGGTGCATTTACAGCGATGCTTATTAATGTGCACTGTCCCTGCTGAATAAACCAATAAATAAAAACGGAATGAAGCAGGATTTCAACAACATTAATAATTACAACAAAAGTTACTCAAGCAATGTAGATGATGTATTACTAGTCAAAACTTAGGTAACTCATTGGTAATGCATATTTACACAGTCAGCTGATTATTTTCTGAATTTATTGTGCATATACAATTTAAAGAGAAAAAACAAAAAAAGGTACAACATTATTTGTAAATTTGAAGAACGGCAAAATATACAAAAAAATGGCTAACACAAGCTATCAGACTAAATCACAATGCAGATTTCGGTGCCTCATTTTGTTCTGCTTACAGGCAACATAAACATCACCACACATGTGTACTTAACATTACACTCTGGTGGCAACACAGTCTCTACATAGCTCTGGGAGCATATGCAATGTCTAGAGATAGATAGTCGCTACTTATAACTCTAGTCGGCACAACAAAAAAATGCCTCAAGCTAAATGGTTGAAACTGGTATTTTACCTGAAGGGATTCAGACACCACATGCGTCAAATGATTGAAAAAGATTCTGTGTTTACGGAGTGACAAGACAAACTCAATGAAGCACCTGGTGATGCACGGATACATTTGAAAGCAGGATGCACTGTGAACGAGTGTTTCTGTGACCCCATGCCAAGCACAGCAGCGTGGGCGTCCCTGGCTCAGACAATTGATGACGAGTTTGGAGCTGGAGTCATTTGCTGTATTAAACCCTCAGTAGTGTTAAATTATTGTAGTTAGGTTTTTATAAAAATGTTGGTATGCAAATTTGTGAAGTGTTTTGCACTTATATATATATTTGTATATTTAAGTTAAGTATATTTTATATTGTTAACAGTTTCAAGTGCCAATTTGCCTAAGTAATAAAAAGGTCTTATATTATTATTGACTATGGTTTTGTGTTTTTGGCACTGGTATCCCCCCCAAAAAATGATACCCAACCCTAATTAACACTTATGTTCATAGATTGCCTCTTTTACACATCATCTCCCCTGGACTATTACTGAAGTCAGGAAACTGTTGCCAGAATTCACACCTCGCCGGTCAACAAACACACAATCCCAGAAATACTGAATACATCACCTGGAAAGACAGCCGATGCATAAAGAACACACACCTGCAGACGCACACTTGCGCACAGCAGAGAGCGGCTCCTCATTAGCTCTGACAGAAGTTAACTCAGTGTGTCAGCCCTCTCCTGTGTTTCTCTGCCCCTCCCTCTTCTTCTTTCTCCCCCCCACTGCTTCCTCTCTGTTCTCTGTCATACAGCGTATAGGCTGCTGTGCTTCTGTCATAGCTGGTTTTGGGTGACACTTAGGGGTGTGCGCCTTCCCCATAAAACCCTTTCCTGCTCGCTTCACGCATGTGTCAGCCCGTGACATCTGGCGGGTGAGAGCATGTATGTGGGTGCAGCGGGTTGGCGTGCTGCAGGGAAGGTGTGAGGGTACAGGGGGACTGTAGAAACACACTCTTGTTCGAGGGTCCTTCTCATTAATGGGAAAATGTAGTGACAGACCTGGTGCATGAGGCCCGTTAATTACACAGAAACACGATCTATCATCCGTCTCTAGTCCCTCTCTACCTCTCACAGTGCTTCTGACAGTTTCCTTGCTTTTTGCTGTCCAGTGTGTATTTGTGTTTGCTTGCATATGTGAGTGCGTCTCGCTCTGAACAGATGGACCGCTGTCTTCCCAGCAGTCAGAGGCGCGGCATTCACCTGTGTAAGCTTAATGCAATACGCTGCATGTAGCTTACTTGACAGATGACAAGTGACAGGTTTCAGAGCTCATGTATATATGAACTCAGTGAAACACAAGAGCATGTGATATTGTTCCTCTCCGTCAACTCTCCCTTTCCAAACTTATATAGTTTTTGGCTTTGTAATATATTCTGATCATTTAACACCATAAAAGGATACTGCCTCAGGTCTGGCAACTAAATTCGGTCTTACTGCATTAACTTCATTGCTGTCGACTAAACTCCCCCTCAGCATCAGGTCAGCTGAGGCAGTGCCAAATTTTAAAAGCCTTTAAAAAAAACTATCAATCTGTATAGACTGGCATTTTAATAAAGTATTAATCCGGTGGTTATACGCAGCTTTAATTACCCTGTTTGACCTTCTCCTGTAATTGTTTTGTTGTACTTTTATGGCATTCTATTTTAATGTACACTCGGTGGTTTTGAAGGGTGCAGTAGAAATAAAGTGACTCATTCACTTCACTACCAAATGTATATGGGATGATTAAGACCGCTGGGTGGGGACCATTTAGACCTACACTGTATTGCACGGTCACACACATGTCAATGCAAAGTGAACACCGTGGGTCAAGGTTCACCACAGTTAAACCTGCCATCACTGTGGTTTTATTAAGAGTACAGATTGAAAGTGAAGAGGACGCGAAGGTTAGCCACTGAGACATGTGACTATTGAAATACATCGTGATTCATTGAAAGGCAAAATGCATTATGGGAGCACTCTTACCTGGAAAAAAGAGTTTCAAATTTAGGTTGATGATCAAAGCAATGGGAGTGATTTGTGGGGTATGTTCCTGCTTTATTGGTTTTTTAAAAAGTGTTCATGAACTTTAGGGAGAAGGAAATGATTTATCATGAAAGTTTAAGCTGTCTTATGTTTTTATTCAAGGTGTCTATCTGCTTCAGAGGCTGAGACAATAGAAAGATTTTTATAAATGTTGGCAATTCAGCAGAAAACCCATTTAAGGTGGTTGTTTTTAAACAATGTTTTGGTTTAACAGGGCTTTCATAAGGTGCCTTAGGTCTTAATGGGTCAAATAAGACCATTATCTTGACTTACTTTGATGGCGGGCTCTCAAAGTCTTCCTCCCAGTAGCTCCTTCCCTCTTCCCTGTGCAGATCAATGTCTCTGGTGGAGGCGAAGCTGTGGCCAACGCCCTCACCACCATGGAAATACAGAGCATTGCCCTCAGACTGACAGGCGTGCTGGCCAAGAAGAACACAGGCGTTAAAGCATGCACCCTCAACGTAAATCAATATTCTAGAAAACACTACATGATTATGACATTTATTCTGCTTTCATCAATACCACTAGTCATTAGGCTGGAGGAAATCCACATGTCAGCATACCTTGATGGTAGCTCCAGGGAAGAAGAGCCAGTTAGCAGTGTCTGGGGGGTCTAAATTGTCCTCCATGAGGGGGGCCTTGTGAGCAGCATTAACCAGGAGCACGTTGTCCATCCCCCAGCAGGACTCGTAGCCTTCAGGGCCTTGAGGGGCCTCCTGAGACCATCGAAGACGGACGCCATCAGCTCTCGAGTGGTGTGGCATGGGAAGGAGGTGGATGACGGTGCTGCTGTTGCTGGGGGCTCTAGGAGAGAGAAATGGAGGGTCTCAGTTGAAATAGCCGAACATGTACAGACACTGGATTCCATTGTTCATTGGCTTTATATTAAGATAGACGACACATCTCCAGTCCAACTATCAAGAATTGAGATTCACCTAAAATAACAGAAACTCTCTATTTGACGTGTACTTAGACTTTTTTGTTTGGTTCATATCCCATCCACTTACATGGAGGAGGCAGGGCTTATGACCTCTACTGCAGCCAGCCACCAGGGGGCGATCTAGAAGCTTTGGTTTCAGTTTTTAGGGAGCAGTCATGTCATATTTATATATGGTCTATGAGTGAAACTGAGAGAAAACCAGGTTTGGAATAACTCAGCAGGTGGTGATGTTTTTAACTTAAGAGTTGTTTTCTGTGTTTCCACGAAAGCATGACATGCACTAAGAGTCAGCTAAATATAGTAGTTAGAATACAGTATCTGTTACATTATGTCTCTGTCTGAGAGCTGACAAAGCAAAGGAGAGGCATGGACGTTGCGATGAAAAGCAGGGGGATCATCCAGACACAAACATGAGACGACTGACAAATTGAGAGGGGGAGGTGTGAATGAGGGAAAAAAAGAGAAAGTAGGTGCTTATAACAGATGGGAGGACTGTGGGACAGATGAGGAAAGGAGGATGAGGAAAGAAAGAAGGGAAAAGAGGAGAGAGACCTGATCTTCTCCAGTGTGATCCAGTCATCTGAGGAGTTGGCGTTACCACTCAGACTGTACGACACAGTAATGTTGGGGTCTGAGTAACTGAACCGACAGGAGCCTGAACCTGGGGAACATAAACACACACAGAAGACAGGCACACAGTATATGACAGTTATAATATGTCAGCTAGTTAAATTCTTCTCATCAATTGAATTTTATCAGCAGGGCAATGATCCTTTGTGTGCCCCCAGGAGCAGCCAGACGCAGCATGATGGCCTCTTCTGACTGATTGCTCCCACATTTCCTCCTTTAGTCGAGTGGAAAATTGTGTCTAAATGGTGTCATGGTGGAACTAAGTGATCGGCAGTTTAACACGTCTAAGAGAAGTTGGGGGTTGAGTGTGATCGGGTTGGACAGAGGCGACCAGAGGAGGAGTACTGATGTAGGACCATGAATCTGGATATGGTAAGTTTGTGAGTATGTGTGAATATTCTTGTGCATTTCTATGTTGGGTCAGACTATTTTTGCACCTTAAAATGTGGTGAGGGAGCAGGTTGGGGTCAAAGGTCGCTAATGGGCAAAGCAAGCAAATCCCCACGTCCCCACCTTTCCTCTCCCCCTCCTCCCACACTCCCTGACTGTGTGCAGCGTCCATGTCTCCTCCGTGTCCTGCCGTGCTGTTCCATCCCCACTGAATACAACCTGCCACCACTTCATTGTACTGCTCTACTGGACCACTCCATACACAACACTACCGCAACAAACACTCCTATTAATCACCTCCAAAGCGCAGCCAGACAGAGAGAGATGAAAGGAAAGGAGAAAGACACAGGGAGGGAAAGAGAACAGTGAGAGGGTTGTTGGGAATAGTTGATACAGTATGTACTCCTTTTTCCACCCAGCCGTGTTCCCATGAGAACCGGCGGATGCATGTAATGGACATGAAAAATACAACACCACTAAAAACCCTGCCATGGCCTTGTGGGTGTCTTTCCAGAATACTGTAAATCATTCATTATTGTGATAGGAGGAGAGGAGAGAGAAGAGTGAGACAGAGAGGGAACGTAACACGGAAACATCCTGTGTACTAGTTGGCTTACTGACATATAACAGAGCAAAAGATGCCTGAGGATGACACAGACATCTGTTGTCCTGGCTGAGATGGCTGCAGGCAGGGCTAAGATATTTGAACAGGGTTTAAAATGTCTCATATCTGTCTGTTACACAAAATCTGCCTTAGAAAATCTGAAAAAAACTTTCTTTACAGACAGACTGAGACGCTGCTGCAGCCATGGGAGGATTTTGTCGGTTTCTTGCTGCCAGGCTTTGTGACATAAAAGTGCTTGTTCAAAATCCGATTGTTTTAACATACATGGAGGCAAATTTCGTGTTCACAGAGGTTCCCATAGGAATGACTACACTTCCGGTTGACACTGGGCTCTGTGGAAACGAGGTGTTAGTGTAGTGATGCGGTGCATGTGGAGATTTAATACTCACCCAGGGCAAACTGCAGGACTGAGGCTGTGCTGGTGTTCAGAGGAACAGTTGTCTGGGGAAGATACACCAATAAATGTGTCATCAATAAATAATTCAATCTCGAAACAATATCAACTAATAACTCAGGGGAAAGAATGTTAATTGAGATTTGTTCCACTTAAGTAGTAGTGTGCTGAGAGCCGAACAGCACAGAGTCACTGACGTCCTCTGGTTGAATAATGTTATCAGCAACTACATCTAACAATAGTCAAGAATATTCAAGTATCACAGTGTTTGTGCATGCTTGAATGTGCGTGTTATGTTAGCTGGAGCTGTTTTATTGGCGACTGTCTGTGTGTTAACGTTTCTGTGTTTCCGGATGTTCATGCTTGTTACACTTGACAGAAGAGCGGCCAGGCAGCGGCATCAAACATTTGGAACAGTGACAGACAAAGCAAATGTTTATCAGAGAAGTAAATAGAATCATGAGGTATTGAACGCTCCTCTGTTAGTGACCAGCTTTCATCTCTTATAGCATGAACAGTTTGAAATCAACTTCATAACGACACACAAAAGGCATGAATTATAATTAGCAGTGTGCGTGTATAAAACACTGCATGCCTGGTACTACCGTACTTAACTGTGACTCGATCATATGATATTCACTCCTGTTGTCACTCTGGTTTCATATTCACTTTTAAATGCAGCAGTCTACATCATTTTCATAAACCTCTATGTCCTGCAGCAACAGGAAATGTTATTTTTGGCTAAAACGGCATATTTAGCCAAAAGCTTATAAACAGCCACAAAAGCAGCAATATTTTAAATGAAAGGAGACATGCTTTTGCTTTCCTGTAGCGTATTATTGGTTTTTTGTGCATAAAAAAGTTTTGGAAAGTAAAAAAACACAAAGTCTGTGGTAAAGGAAGCTCCTCTCCCCCACAGAAAACTCCTGAAGCTCCCCATCTGTCATCCAGCTGATATTTCTGGATATTATATTAACATTTGCATCATGCACACATAGCAGTTAATCAAGCATGTCCCCTAACAAAGAGGGGTAAAGCGAGAGCAGACACTGAAAGGAGGTAAAAGTGAGTGTTTCAGACAGAGGCTGAAAAGAGGAGCTGCAGCAATGGACAGTGCAAGGAAAGTGATGTGTTTGCTGAGCATGTAAAACTTCTCCAAATCAAACATTTCAAGCTAAATATGAGCAATATATGTCTCTTGGCAGATGATGAAAGACAGGAAAGTAGTCAACCACTATAGCTAAGTTACTGTAACCTGCTGACACAAAGTTTACAAATAAAACAAGGAAATCATGAAACACATAAAATGACTTGTGTACAAGTGGAAGAAGCACAGTTCCTGGATTTTCACACATCTCAAGCTCGACAGAGTCACCGTGCTTTTTGTTTTTAGGGTCAGGCAAATGTGTAGCCCTTCACCCACAGTGAGTTTCTGTACAGCACAAAGTAAAGTGTATTTAAACATTCAACTTTACTGTGGTTATACTAAGTAAAAGATTTACTGCAGAGGTGGCTGTGGCTACCGAGCAGTTGGTTATTGGATCTCAGCTCAATGGGCCATAAAATGTAAAGTGGTTGCAGTGTGGTCAAACATTGTAGTTACCAGCTCTCGCTCTCCAAAGGGCTCACAGAACGTGACTGCTCTGCCGTGCATCAGCACACCACACAGCTCTCCCACCTCACAGTTACTGCACTCTGACCTGAGAGAGGAAGAAAAGAAGAATCAGGAGGAGGAGGAGAAGAAATCTAAGATTAGGTTATGATGAAGTATTTGGTGACTGCACCGTTGGATTACAGGAATCGAACCCTGTTCACTTACCAGATGCTGGGGTCCAGGTCACCTTGGAGGTTGGAGTCAAAGTCGTCACGCAGCACAGCGTGTTTACCATGTAGCTCCACTATACACACACATACACCATATGCTCCCAGTTAGACACAAAATGTATGATAACTGGTATATACATGTTGCAATTAACATGTAACAAATAAAGCATGCAATGAAATGCAGACCCACCAAGACTTGGTCTAAGTGGGGACTCAGTTGGAGCTGAAACAGAGAAGAGGAGTGAGTGAGTTAAGTAACACAGGAACAACCACAGGAAATGTAATCATTGATACCTGTGCAGCTTCGTATTGTGAGTCACATGTATTAATGCAGGGATATGGTCCCATTCAAAAATCATCTCTGAGTGAAACAAACTTTCCCCGTGTCCTGGCCCTTCACATCTGCAGTCTTCTGGCTGCTGATGTTAATTCCTCTCAGTAATGAAAGACCAGGCGGCCATGATTAACGGTTCAATGCCAATTAACCGCCATCCTCCCTGGGGGCGCCTGTGAGCTGTAATCTGTGGCCACTGCCTCACTAACAGACTCAACCATCAATCTCTCCCGGGGGATACACAGCTCTGAGATGTGGAGGGAGGTGAGCGGAGGGTGTAGTGAGTGTTAAGACTAAATTAATCAAACATGGTTATTAAAAAAGAAAACACTGGCCTTACTTTTGAGCTAAATTACTAAGACCACTTTGCAAAAGAGTCTGCATTCGCATTCGAGCAAACTGCCTTCAAGTGTTTGTGTCTTAAAAAATGGAGGAGGTAGAACAAAGTGAGATTCGAAAGCCTGGCACAGCGATTCATTTGAATTTTATTATTTTTCAAAAATGTATTCAGCAATGAAATTTTAATGAGCGGTATTGTGGGTTTTATTTTTCCAAGGTTTTGCTTCGTACACATACACATCAAATTCAATCAGAATGCATGTTGTTGACAACATCACGTTTTTATGAAGCACAACTTCCTCCTCAACTCAACATCAATTTATTTAATTTGTCTTTAGCACTGCTTGCAGTGTGTTTGTCATTCAAAGGACATGATGAAGTCGACTTGAAGCTAGGAGGAAGCAACTGGCGACGTAACTCCTGATGAATAACCCAGATGTGCACAGCTCGAACTGTTCATAAACAAAGGGGACCTTTGTCAAATGAAATCCACAAGAGAAGACTGTGACCTTGGGGCCAGTTGTTGCAGCAGTTCTTCAAACTATCTGATGACATCCTGATATACTTCCTTTGGTTGTGATAGAGTTTGATTTCCTGAACCAAACAAGTTCTCCTCTCTACATCATCTTTTTTGAATTAAAAAGTATCGCTTGATGTTGATTCCAACTGTTAATTCTCCTTTTATTCTTGTAATTTGTTTGCTAAATTGCATCATGAGTAATATAAATAATCTGGCCTCAGAATTATTTGCTGTACACTTTGTATCTGCATCACCATTGACGAGCTGTAATCTGTGCTTTTTTCAGAATAAATGAATCAAGAAACTATTTATAAGATGTTACATACTGGTAAAATAAACTAATGCCATGGACTACTTGCATCAGGTGTAGAACTTCCCTGTGATATTTCAGATTTGGTCTCTGAGAACATGAAGCAGAATGTTTAATCACAGTTGTTTTATCGTGTAGATCAAATATCCAGATATTCATATTAGGGAATTTAAGTTTAACCTTATTTTAAGATCAGTCACTGTTGAGCGGAGCCGTAGCTTTGACCTCAGTGAACATGTGACCCTTCAGTCGCTGTGAGCCTTTTTACTTCGCTCTGGCAGGTGACGTGATTGAAAAGACTGAAGAGGAGGATAATCTGCCACAGTGTTCTCCATCCAGGATGAGCCTGCCCCCCTGATAAGACACACTGAGATAACACACTGAGGACTCATTCCAAAGTTTCATTTTAAGTAACTTAAGAATCTCTTTCAAACCTTACAGCCGCTCTAAATAACTCTTCTGAGGGAGGGGCGTACATTGGAGAAAGCACACCTAAAACTCGCCCTCATAAACAAAAAAAGGGAATCCAAAAAAAGGAGGGATTAACGAAAAAGGGTTTCGTACTCTTCTAATGGCTCTGCAAATTTTGAGCTCAGGCTTCGGTGATTATTAGCTGCACTAATTTCTCCTCCTGGATCTAAATGCTGGGCTCTTAGAAATGGATTTACAATGCACAGGGTGGTGGTTAAGTTTCATGCTGACTGTAGAAGTTGGAGTCTTAGTGGCCTGTGTGACAGAGCTGGGTGGTTCAGGGGGTGCTGCTGCTGCTCTGGTGGGCCCTGATGCTCGACTCCACGGCTGTGGCTCAGGCTCGACGATGAAGCCCATTAAAAGCAGATCAAAAGGCCTCCTTCCTCCCTCCCTCTCTCTCTCTTCCTTCCTCCCTCCCTCTCTCTCTCTTCCAACCCCTCTAATCCTCCGGTGATTCAAAACATGTTTAGAGGACCTATCAATTCAAGTATGTGAAACTGTCTTTCTTGTGGTTTATCTTTATTAAACAATAATTAAACCAGAACATGCAATTTTTTGCTTAGTTTACGTGAGCATGGGATTGTGTTACAAATGCAACCTGAAAAGAGAGCTCGTACTAACACTCGGTTCCTGGTAATCCACCTTCTCTCTCTGACATACAGTAATAAATGCTTGGTTGATATTCTTCTCTCTACAGTCTCAACAAACCCTTCTAAATCGTTCACTCGTCTTGCTAGTGAGGCCATTTGGCTGGAGAAAGGCCCAGAAGATTTTTTTTTTTGGGGGGGGGGGGTGTTGGATAATCCCTTCAAGCTTCCAAAAAGGCCTCATTTACAGTTTTCTTTCTCTGTGCTTCATCGCACTCTCCTGCTGTCTCTCGCACTTTCCTTCTATCACAATCTCTCCCCGCTGCCCACCCCTCCATCCACACCCATCCTGTCTCTCTTTTGCCGAAACTCTCTGCGCATCGGGAGCAGACTGTGGCGCTCATTTCACTTGGATTAATCCCCTCTCACTTTCTTAAAGACTTCAATTACTGCCTCCTCTATTAGCGGCTCATCTCTGCTAATGCCTGTATCTCCCTGGCCAGGGCTTATACTCAAAAGCATGCAGCGACACACACACACATGCTGAAATACACACATACACACAGATGACCCCACCCCTATTTCTCTGCTATGCACACACACACATGTGCACACGCATAAACAGGAGCAACAAAAAGGAGGGGGGTCTCAGTAAACTCCACCATGACTAGAATCAGTTGGGTGCTGATGAGCAGGGTTGAGGTGATACGAGGGGGGACTAAACGAGCATAAGCTTGGCAGACTCAGACGTCTCAGCACAAAGAGCGCAGGGCACAAGTCATGTTAAATCTTCTCCCCCTCTTCTCTCCATCTTCCTGCTCTAATCTCCTCTCTCTCCTCCTTTTCCTGTTTCACCCACCCTGTAAACTCTACCCACTCTTCCGATCTCCCTCGTCCTCCTCTCTTTTCCCTCTTTCTCCTCTCTGTCTGACTCACATCCTTCGCAATGTGAATTGCGTTTGAAGTCGAGTCGCTCCCGTCCAACTGACGGTTGCAATTACTGACTCACCAGGAAGAAAAATGCTGTTGTTTTTCTTCTGCAATAGTTAAAAAAGAGAGGGGTTCTCCAAGGGCAGATTTTCACCCACTTCACTCCACTCATTGAAAAGTAGGGCCTTCAACTAATTGGTATCTTTACAATAATTATAGGTGAGTAGAGGAGGCCAGCAAAGATGTAAGACTGTTCTACCTTTTCTTACTCTGTTTTTAAGTAAACATTGACAACAAGGGAAAGACGAGACCTATTATTTAGTGTACCATTATTTTTGCCTTCCTGCGTGTATTCCTTTGACACTTATATCCTGGCTTTCTGTCTGTCAGAGATGGGGAGAAACTACACAAGCAAGTAAGAGGAAAGATTTTAATAGCAGGACAGACATGTAGACAGGAAAAAAGGGTAGAAAATATTACTTGGCGAGACAGTCAGGATGAGATATTGACGACTGAGGTCTCAAGGTTTCTAGCTTGTGAGCGATGGCAGGGGAGCTGGTGTTTAGACTGGGTGTTGGTGCCGCTGAGGTAGGAGAGTGGAGGCCACCCGTCCCGCTCTGTTACGTTGTGATCAGGCGTCCCTCAGGGAGCAGTGGCCTCTTTGAGTTATATGTGCCTTTAATAATCCATCTGAGGTGCAGCGCACTCAGCCAGGCCCATAAAGGCCTGATTTATTCCCGCGCTGGAAATGAGCGGAGCTGGCGATGCTGAGCAGGAAGCAGCGACTGCTGGCCACGCTGTCAGGTGATAGAGCTGATGGACGGCCTGCAGTGCCATTCAACACCCACAACCACCGACTCCGCCCTTTAGCACATGAGCCCCTTTTCCTCACGGACCCCTATACCTCTCCTCATCCCTGAATTGGCTCCTCTCTTGTGGGTTTATTAAATATTTTTATGGTCTCTCAGTAGGAGCAGAAATTAACTTCTGTTTCATCCTCCTGTCTGTCTGTTCTTATACATTTAAATCACTTCCAGGAGCCTGTGCAAACACTTGGCAACATGATGATTGTTGCATCAAACTACTCTGTTGTACTGAACAGTGGAAAAGCAGCTTTAGAAACAAACACTTTAGTGTTAGTGGACTTGAACGGAGCCGTTCTGTTACTGAGAAGCAAAGTTAAAGACTTACTGTATCTCTCCTCTATCATCTTTATCCTTAAATCTCTTATTTACATTCAAATTTAATTGAACGATCCGTGCCTCCCCCCCACCTCTTTATCATTCTAAGCTCAGACTCACACTCCACTGTTACTGTCTTTTCTCCAAGCTCCTCAGCTAATCTGTCCAATTGTTCTTGAAGTCTTCACCCTGGCTGATCAACCCGATTGCCCTCGGTTTCTCTCTCTCCTTCCCTTACATGGATGATAACCCTGCTTTAGATAGCTTTCATTCCTCCGCCTCTTCAAAGCTTGAGTCTTGAGAATATGAACTTCTGAAGTGGCTTGAGCCGGTCCCGGATCTTGCATTCAACTTTGAATGCTAATACCTAGATTTGAGAAGGCTGCACTCTCACTGCCACTATACTGCTGAGTTCTGGACCATAGCCTGTTTGATCCTGCTGGTAGGGAAACGTCTGCAGACTTCTACCTCACCCATTGGATAAATCTGACTTTGTTGAGGGAATTAAGACAGTAAATGTGACTGACAATATTCTGCATTGCACCCTTCTTTATACAGATAGAAAGAGTGGCTTTACCACAGCACAGTAGTCCTTCTCAAGTTTCATTTTTATGTCAGGAGCCTTCTCCAATTTCACAAGTTTTTAAATCTGCACTGGTTTTTTGAAGCTGCAGGTTTTGGTTTGGGAGGAGGAAATGAGAAACTGACAATCCACCAGAGACCAGAAATGATCAGACTCATTTCAGTGTCTGTTCGCTCCTTTCTATCATCTCTCCTCAGTCTCTTTTTGCCTTATGTTGCCTGCAGCATGTTCATCTTTCATTTGTAATTCAGATTTTCTGGCATATTCCAGCGACGGAGCAAGTGTTGTGTTGTCGGCCATCAAAGGAATAAGCCTAGAACAAGGTCGGCTGTCCACTCACATCTACGTGTTCTTCACTGTTTTAGGTTAATGATGTTTAATCACCACATTACCTCTTCTGCACTCAAATCAACAGCAAGTTATGACCTTCAGGTTTCTCATTAACACTATCTCATCATTACATCTTTTTTTTCCTTTAACCTCCCACTTCTTCTGCACCAAAGAGACAAGCTGCTTTCAGACGTGAAAATGCCTTTCACATATGAAGAACGCAGCAGGAGATTGTCCTGACTCGTTCGCAACAACAGGAAAATTTAGGTGAGGAGTGGCGTCTGGGTAGAGCATGAAGGAGGCAGGACTGGACAAATAGCCAAATCAACACTGGCATTGGCCCTTATCAACAAAAGCTCTCGGATCTTCTCAAGACATCTTCATCTAAGTCTTCTAAGTGAATGGTGTCTCTTTTTCATCGGTTTCATGTCACCCAAGCACCCACTCATTCACTGTGAATTCTTTGGAAATGTTCTCCTCACATGGACACACTCATTTTTTTCAGACATTTGACTTGTAATTGTGGATCCCTTATCACTGTCATGACTTCATACCCCTCGTCACTTCCTACATTTTCTTCTACAATCACTTATTCACTGCAGAATAACTGACAACACTACAAATTTCTCTGCCCATTCCCATTCACAGCTCATGTCCCCTGAGGCCTTTTAACCACTAAGGCTTTCTGATTTGTCTGCTGTGAGTAGTGGTCGAGTGTTAGTGTGATACTTCAGGGCTTTGGCAGTGAACAACTAAAGTGACTGTTGTTGGCTGCAGTTTTTTCCCTGTGCAGAGGGACAAGATCCGGGCAGTGTGTCAGTGGTGGTGAGAGGATGAGCTCTCGAGCAAGAATACAGAAGAGAGAAGCCTTGTCACTAACTCTCTGTCACTCTTCCAGGCCTGACTCAGGGCTCTTTTCCAAGTAGCATAGAGCTATCAAGTTGAGCACCCTGTCTGGCATGTGCTGCAAACAGGGGTGGCGTCTCCAATGACCTGCTAGAGGTCAAACTAGTTTTGAAGAGTCCCCAGAGACTAGCCACAGAGATAATTTTATTTTCTAATAAGGACTAAGTATATTTCAAAGTTGAAATTTCTATCCTGGACCCCCGCAAAAAAAACTAGTTGCTAGTGTATTCCGCTTTCAGCCTTAAAGTCAAATTTGATCTACAGGGAGGAGTTCTTGAGTGAGGAGGAGGTTTCTTTCCTGTAAACAAGCAATTATACACACTCAGCATGCGGAGTGGAACTGCGCTGTCTGTCAATAGCTACTTAAGGCTGTCACAGAAAGTGGATGTAAGAAGTGTTGGCCATAAAGCGTAAATCTCCGACAGAAAGAGAGAGAGAGAGAGAGAGAGAGGGAGAGAAGGGGGGAAAAAGCTGAGTTTAGCATAAGCTGAAATTAAGCTGGCAATATAGGACATCCAAATATCTCTGGCTCTGGCTGCATCATTAGGGAGAAAAAGAGCCAAGAAGTGCTGCAATGCCACTTTCATGAAGAAGCAGCGTATCAAACATGTCACTGTGTCATCCAGAACACTCATAATATGCATAATATTGACGGTAATAGGAGGTAAGTAGGGGGCAGGTGCACATATGTGCTCGAACATGTATGTATCTGTGCAGGTGTGAATATATCTGCCTGTCAAGTGCCGTATATTCACATGCATGTGTCATAGAGGGGGGGGGGTGCATGTTCGTCAACTCACCTCCCTGCTCACAGAGCTGCTGGGCCAGAGCATCCTTGAAAATGATCTGTCCTCGATGTGTTGCTGTGGCGCTGAGAAAGAGAAATAAAGAGAGGGATGTCAGGAGAGAAGCAGCATTGACACCAGCACAAACAAGCGCCACCAAAGTTAACTGGTCTGTCCTCAATATGTGCAGATTAATCCAGCACAGATGGCATCATTTCCCACTAAAGCCAAATGTGCTCAAGCAGAGGACATTTTCTGAAGTTCATTATGATGTGAAGTAAAAACAACAAGAAACACCCCTCTGATCAACTACTTTCTCCCAGGATGTCTGGGAGAGGAGGATGTTTACATGTTAGCAAAGTTGGAGGTCCCTGTATGACATCATTTCCTCTGGCTAAGAGGATAATTGTCCGTTTATTATTCACATATTGACATAGTTCCTCATTCACATCATTGGTGCATTAACAACATTACTCCATTAAGTCCTCAAACCATAAAAAAACATCTTCCTACATCATTATCAGTCCCGTACACTAGTATATTGCCCTCATGCAAAGCAGTGTAAATCTAACTGTAGTGTATGTTGCGTGCTACGAGTATGTATGGAATGTGTATGAAATCCTTCCGGTGGCCATGAAATGCATTATTCATTTGAAAATGGAGAGATCTTTAAAAATCCAAGAGGGTGAAATGGCTCAGAGTGCAGTGGGATCTTTTACACAGATAAGTGAGACATGCTCCACTGTGCTGTGGCCATGTGGAAAGAGATCATTTGCAAAACCAGAACAATGGTGGGAAATGTGCATACTGAAGAAGCTGCTGTTACAGTTGTAATAGAATAAATAGATATTTTGCTATAGCATAAAAAACAAAAACCCAACAATATGTGATTTGAAGGTTTAAATTGAAATGTATATGTAGGATGTTGAGGAAAAAATATTATTATTAGGACCTAAGCTCATTATTTAAACTTATACAGTATTTAGAATTAAACATGCAAGTGGTATGCACCATGTGGGTAGACATGAATGGGTGAGGGATGAGGGATGGAAGATGAAGGGATGAGGGTAGGAATGAGGGATGAAGCAATGAGAAAAGTTGGATGAATGGATGAGTAATGAGGATGAAGGGATGATGGAAGTAGGGATGAAGGGATGAGGGATGGCAGATGAAGGGATGAGGGTAGGGATGATGAAAGTAGGGATGAGGGATGGAAGATGAAGGGATGAGGTGAAACGGTGAATAGAGTCAAAGAATCCGAGCCAAACGGAGTGTGATGGGTTGACCACGTATATGTAGGCCTGACAGGTGATGGTGAGGTTGAGGCGTGGCCCTGCTCCCGAACCTAGGTTAACTTCCAATGAATCACTACTTATAATGTTCCTGTAAAAACAGAGGGAAAAAGTGATAGAATAAAAAGTGAACAATAAAATATCAAGAGAGAGGACGAAGGAGAGGAGGAAAATATTACTGGGTTTGAAGAAGCAGCAATTTTCAGAGTCCTTGAAATGAGTTATTGGAAAAAATTATAAAGTTCTAGAGCCCTTTGTAATTTCAGTTTAATGGCAGCAGCAGCAAAATGGGCCGCGTAGAAATAGTCCAATGAAGGGGACAAGAGAAGACAGCGCTACACTTTTAGCTGGCTTGTAAACACTGTATTGCACCACTTGTACAGTTTAATCTGCAATTTCCAAATTTTCCAATAATACACAGAGGGGAAACAGTTGGAGTGGGATTGAGGTCAAAAACATAAAGAGGATAAATATCAGAGCTGTGACGGTTTCCTTGCGGACTGCTCGCAGCATTACCGTCCATCAAGGAGAGCGGAGCGGTCGGGAGCCTCGTCTCCTCTGTCTGGCACACAGACATTTTTAATATTGTAATTTGGCTTTGGTATTAATTATGAACATCATCTGTGGCTTGTAAATCTGAGCCACCTCGCTCTAAAAACACACACATGCCGACACAGAGCTGTGCGTCCCACCCACATGCAGCGAGAAAAGCCCCTTCAAAGAGCACTTGTGGAAAAAAGAGGTCTTTCACTTGGCCTCTGCCATGTAAGGACACGTGTTCCTTACACACTGTTGTCCTAGTGTTCAGGGTATTCCCAGGATCCACAGACATTACACAACATTTCTATTATCTAAGCGGAACCAATAGAGCTCTGGGTAACCTCATCTCATTTTCAAATTCATTGCATGACCACTTCTGTGGGAGAGATCCAGACAATTTTAGTGTGTTGCACCACACCCGGTCGACATACTATAAATTACAATACAGACGAACAGGAGGAGAGGATTAAGATCAGTGAGCCCCAACTCCATTTAAATTGATGCACTGTATGCATGTGTGTTAATGTGTAAATTGGCAAAGATTCTTGATGACCCTTTAAGTGGTCATCAAGACTAGAACAAAGACTATTAACAGACATTTGGATTTCTCCTTGCACCTCCCAAACTCTACCCTCCTCTGGCCCGTGCACCACGCAAACTCAGGCCTTTTATGGGTGCCAAGGCATTTACACGTTCATCTCAGCTCATGAATAATGAAAAGGGGCCCTCATCAATTAGTAAAGAGCTCCAGTGCATGTGCGGAGCTGGGGAGAAAACATACATAATTACACTCATATTTCAGAATTGGCTGGAAACTAATTTGAGTTTGGTATTTATGAATAAAAGATGGTGCGTAAAGAACAGCGGGAGGGGATGTAGGAACAAGGCTCTTAAATATTTACTAAACACGGTCGGGGCTCGAGTTCACTCAACAGATTCTGTTAATGACGAAGGAACAGGGGTCTCTATCAGGAAGCTAATTTGACCTTTCACATATATTATACACACATTGAACACACACTTACACACACACATCTGTGAGAGCAACTCTCTACCATGTCAGGTAGGAAACACAAACCCTGCAGGGATCATAACAGCAGGAACATCCTGTATTCACACATTTGCCCTGCATTAAAACAACATTAGGAGCAGTGTTGGTCAGGGTTCGTTGCTTCATGCAAGATATTAAAATATGACCCAGGAAACAGAGTTGGACAAGCTTTGAATTGCACATATTAGTGTGTGAATGCTTTTTACCTATACGCTAACAAGGTTATGTTTTGACCCCTGTCCATTAGCAGCTTGATTAAATTTAAGGGGACTACATTTGTTTATAAGATCTTAAGTAAATTATGCACATAAGTTTCTTTTTGAATACTTGTCTGTTTCTGATGATGTTTTTTTTTCTTCCCCTCAATAAAATCAAAGACAAACCAAATGATGAAAGAGATACAGTATAACCAAAGAGCCATATTCATATTCAAGTGTGTGTGTGTGTGTTAGTGGACGGACTATATGTGCGACTTAATAAAGTGTGTGTCATTAAAACAGTAGCCAGGAGAGGGCATTTAGTCTGAGCCGGAGAGTGTGTGATCGTCGCAGCGAGACGCCAGTGTCTGTCCTGCTGTCACACTCCAGCGGCTCCTCAGCATGTGTCTCTCATTACTGTCCCCACTCTGGGAGTCACACACACAGACACGCGGAGAGAACAGCATTGATACACACGGAACATTTATTGAACATCTAAATGTTAATTTGACTTTCTTTCGGGGAAAAAAAGCAATTAAGGGCCTAAATGTGTTGATGTTTTTTTCCCCCTCGTTTCTCTTCCTCTGATTCAAACGAACAATCGTTTATCTTGTGTCATCCTCTCCCCTCTCATTAGTCTGGAGGAGCAAATCTGAGGGATTGAGAAAAAGAAGCAGATTGAAGGAAAGAGATGAATAAATGGAGGGGGAAGGAGAAAAGAGTGGGGGCACTTTGGGATGTGGTCAGAGGAAATAGAGATGGGGGTTAGATGGCCTTGTCTTCAAAGTCCACGATTTACTGTCAAACTGTAAGACATGCGAGGAAAGGAAGGGATCCAGCCCCCCCGACCCACACACACACACACACACACAGACACACACTCTAAGCCATGTATGAGCTTTAACATATATGCAGATGGACAGGCTGTCACTCAAAGAGCCTGGAGTGGGTAATTACCAAGCATGTCTTCCATGTTAGATTACATGTTGCTGTCGGCCATAAGTATCCCCCAGGAACCAGCTTGACAGCTCCCTGCTAACCGCATGCACACACACACACACACACACACACACACACACACACACACACACAAACACACACACACACACACACACACACACACACACACACAGATTTACCATAAAACCACACACATGGTAAATATAGCTTCGGCCATCACTGGATCTTGCACACAGACAAACTTTTGCAAGAGTTTTTACACAACACCATAAAAAATGAATTTCCTTCCCCACACACCCTATTACATCCGAGGGCAGAGGACACATGCCGCCACGCTCCTCTTCCCTCATTAGACGACACTCCCGTCCCGTTCACCTCAAATCCCAATTAAAAGCTCATTTTCTCTCCCAGCTCACTGGGCCTGTTGGTAATCATGATTAATCTGAGGAGTTGCAATAAGGGTGCAGTTTCAGTCGCCAATGCTGATTTGGTGCATTTGGACCAGGCCCTTAAAATAATACACCCTAATTGGTTGATTCATCTCCCACGTTGAGGACCAGCTGTGGTTAGAGAGGCAGAAAGATGGAGAAGTAAAGACAGGACAACATGAGAGGCTGAGGCTGAATCAGCATCCGACCACTTCAGAAGATCACTGATCAGGATGAAACGTCCAGAAGGTTTTCTTGATTTTCATCTGAACCTTGACATTTTCATCCCTATCAGAGCCAGAGAAGGTGTAACTGGAAATGTGAAATTACATCACTCCCTCCCATTTCCCTCTGCCCCTAAATTAATTAATTGAAAAAGGCTCTCGGAGAACATGCAAATTTAATGAAGCTCCACAGAGGAGGGATTTGGGAGTTGTTTGGCAAATTACCTACTTGTTAGCACAGGGTCATAGAGTTAGGGCTTCGAATACAGCCAGAAGAAGTTAAGTTACAGCTCAGTGTACAGCCAGGAGAAGACAACTGACCTTGATACTGTTTGTGAGCTATAATTAGAGGGGATTAGGAAAACAACAGTATTCATAGGGGTAAATATGTGAAGAAAAAGAAAAGAAAAACGGTCTCGAAAGTTGCCTATTTTGAGGCTCAGGTGCTTTCTCTCCGTCTTAAAAAACATTGCAAAATGGACTTCTAAGAAAATCAGCCTTTTAAAAAACCTCTCTCTCCTTTCCTCACTTTTTCAGCGAGGGTCAGTTTAGGACGAGGAGGAACAGAAAGAAAATAATCTACTGTATTTACCCGGAGTAAACAACAGCGAGATGAATCCCTGCAGTAAGTCATGTCCGTTATTTGTCTTGTCAGCAGAGCACTTTTTACGGGAACAGACAGCGCAAAATGTCAAGCAATCATTTTGCACAAAATACATCTGGAGCAGACCCCCATGTCCCCGGAGCACGGCTCATTTTGCTGCATTTAGAATGAAATGCTTTTCTTTTTCAATCTCCACAGGCCTGTTTCATCGAGGTCACTGTCTCAGCCGGTGGGACGGGGGATTTTGCTGCCACACAGACGTGATGCAGACAATTTCGAGGCACTATTGATCAGACTATTGATCGGTGTGTACTGTGCATATGTGTGTCTCTGTGCACACAGGTGCATGTATATAATTACATGGGTCATGGACTGTCCAGTGGGAAATAAGACCCCACCATGGATGCAGAGACCTTTAGGGTAAACAGCAACAGGAGCCTGGGCTGCGATGTGTGGGGGAGCATGACTAAAAGATGATGATTTACAGGTAAATTCTCAGAAAAGTGACATATTTTTAAAGTTTCATTGAGGTTAAACATGCACGTGTGAGAGATTTAGGGCTTGCTGTCTTAAATGTGAACGTGTGATATATGAAAATTGGAATTATGTGGGTGAACTGTGTCAGATTTGCAGCTCTAGAGCAAAAAAAAGGTGGATGGGATTTATGTGCTCTGTCATCTTTCGCATTTTCGCCCATATTTCTCTATCTGCGATGCCAAAAAATGTGATTACGTTGAACCAATAATTCATGCTCCCTGGTCCAATGTCTACAGTGAATCAGTCACACAGCCACAGGCCAGTATGGAGCTTTAATGATGAGCGGAGCTCATTAACCAGTGAATTTCATGTTGAAACAGACTCAGAGATTGACAGGAATAATAGGAAATCAATGCAGAAGACTAATGCCAGGGGAAATTGAGAGCTGGGTGAGATAGGTCATCTGTCAGCCTGATGTCTGAACTCTGACCTTTGACCTCTGAATAATTCAACAAGCTGCTTATCATCCTTATAAAATGCATTGTTCGATCACATTTTTATTTATCACTTATCATCAAAGAGTTTCTGTCCATTAATTGGTTTGTTTGTGAGCAAGATTACACAAAAACAGATTTCCACAAAACGTGGTGGAAGAATTCAGTATGGATCGGGGGATAATGATCAGAGGGTGGATTAAAGGATTTTTAACATTGAGGCTGTTTCTCAGAATTTTACTTTCATTTCTGGGAGATGAATTTATGGATCTTGATGAAAAACAATCCGGGATGTTTAGGGGACATGTATTTCTGAGTGGGTGCAATTTGGTGCAGATCCAAATAAAAATCTAGTGAATTTAAACGTTGGGCCTCTGCAGATGTTTTCTCTCTACGGAGTGCTCCTCTCGTTCTGTGCATTTTTCCTAGTTTTCAAAAAGAACATATTCACCTTTTGCTTTTGTGGTCACATAAATATTTTCTGCTTTCAGGGCTCTGATGATTTCTAATCGGTGAGCTATGAACTTTTTGCAGCACACCAAAGAGCAGCAAGTCTGAAATGACTGATAACATCTGCAGCTTTTGTTTTTAGGGAGTCACATTGGGTTTGAGCTGCACTCTCTCTACAAAAGCAGCTGAAACACACTGTTGTCATATGCAACAGTGGACTGTGATCAACCACATATGAACTATACAATAGAGCTGTGTGCCTCTCACAAACTTCACCTCACACAAGTCTGGCTCCTCTGAACAGATGGCACTATCAACTACACAACAGCACCAAGCATAATTACAGGGCAGGAACTGTTCCCTTTTAATTACAGCTAACAAGACAAGAAAGTATTTGAGTGCCCACCTGCCCGTTCTCTCTTTAATTCTATTTCACCCCCCAATTGCGCCAACAAGTGGGTTCAATCCGTCTGGGACTCCACAGAGGAACCACGAGGTTTCAGACATGCATAAAAAAAGGAAAAGTTTTAAAACAAATGCACACGAACACACACATGCAAAGGAGCAGCCGGATCCCCATCTCCTCAGGGGGACACTTTGGGTGGGGGGGGTGGGGGGCCTCAGATGTAATAATTAAAGTGATCTCCAACCTGGCAGCCGTCTGAGTCCCGGTGAGACACATACGCACAGACACGTGGATATATTAACGCAGAGCTGCATGAGCACGGTCAAAAAGTACCCAGATACACCCACACAGCACAGCAGAGTTCCTTTACTCTTAAAATAATTATGTACACAATCTTGTACCTTTGCCTTTTTTTCCATTTTCCAACATTTTTTTGTA